>NC_056746.1:411483718-411628718 GCF_019279795.1 Protopterus annectens
GAGAGGGTGACTGATTGAATATGTGTGGTAGAAAGTAAGACTGGAGATAAGCAGTTCAGATTCAGATCAGGATGTAGCACTGCTGACCCAATTTTTACATTGAGGCAGGTAGTTGAGAAGAAGGTACAAATGAGGAAACCGTCCATCTGGGTATTCCTGGACTTGAAGAAAGCATATGACAAGGTCCCAAGAAAGCTGATTTAGACAATCCTGCAGTGGTTCAAAGTCCCAGAAACATTGTTAGAATTAATGCACTGTCTGTACAAGGACCCAATGAATCAAGTACAAACAGTATTCAGACTCTCATGGGGGTTCCCATTGTGATCAGGTGTACATCATTGTTCAGCTCTGAGCCCACTGCTGTTCATACTGCCGATGGACTCCATTAGCAAACAGGTTGGAGGGGAAGGATCAACAAAGCTGCTGTATCCAGATGATGTAACATTATTGGCAGAATTTGACCAAGAATTTCAGCAAAGGATAGAGGGATGGAATGCAAAACTGAAGGCACACTGGATGAAACTGAGTACAGATAAGACAGACATAATGGCACCAAATGGAGGAAGTTAGAAGAACTGAGAACTGAAATATAAGGAAAAAAGTGGATCAGGTTGAGCTTCAGTTATCTGGGTAGGTTGGTTAATGACAAGGAAAATCTGAATGAAAAGGTCAAAACTAGAATCAGAGGGGCTGCAGCCAACTGGCACAGAATGCCAGGTGTAGTATATGACAAAAGAATACCAAAGAAGCTGAAAGGTATGGTGTACAAAACACTGGTGTGACCAGTACTGCTGTATGGTACAGAAACCTGGGCTGTAAAGGAAGAGCAGTTGAGGAAGCTAGAGGTGATGGATATGAAATGAAATGGATGGATTGTGTGAGATAAAGGCCTGAAACAGTCAGCCATGACTGTCTAAGAAGTTAGGAGAGTGGTGTTAAGTCAAGAAATATGGTGACAGTTGACACGACTCCCTGACCCCATGTAGAAAATGGGGAAAAGGGGGCTGATGATGATGACTTGAAAGAGTTGTTTTCTTGGCAGCTGTCAACTGTTCATAGGTTAGGTTCATAGGTTCATACTAGGCTATCTGCCCTAGGGCATTTATAAGCCTAGCCAGAGTTGTGTGGCTTTCACCACCCCTTAGGTTGAAGAATACTATACCCATTAGTTTGCCGTGCCTCTGTCCAGCAGTGATACAGAGATGATCCCCGGGGTAAACCTACGATCTCCCATCCACTGGTCAAGATTCCTCTTGAACAGAGCCAGCGAGGTGCTCTGTCTCACATGGACCGGGATTCTGTTCCACAGCATAGGGAGTCTCTGGGTGATGAATCTGTCCCTCCAGCACGTCCTATTTATATCCGTGTTGAGGTTTAAGTCTCTTGCTCTTGTGGCTCTGGTGGATTTGGATTTTTTGAGGTGGAGCATGTCCATTAATTCCGGGTTGGACATGGCCTTGTATGTCAGGCACAGGTCACCTCTGAGCAGACGGTATGCGACTGAATAGAGTTGGAGTTTCTTCAGTCGGGCAGCATATGGCATATTTTTGAACCCCTTTATCCTTTTGGTGAGGAACTTTTGGGGTCTTTCCAATTGCTGCAGGTGTCGGGTAAGATACATTCCGAATGGGGCATTGTACTCAATCATTGGTCTGATAAGTGAAGAGTACAGGGGAACAATGACCTCCCTTGATCTGGATGTGAATCCCTTCATAATCAGGTGGGCAATGTAGAAGGTCCTCCTAACCACTTTGGCAATGTGGGTGTCAAAAGAAAGGTTACTGTCAACTTGGGTCCCCAGGTCCCTGATAACCTCTTCTGTGCTTAATGTATTGCCACCTATGTGGTAACTTGGGGTTACCTTGTTTTTACCAAAGGGTATGACTATACATTTTTTGGCGTTTAGCTTAAGGCCATGGCTCTGGCACCAGTTATCCGTTTCTATGAGACGTCTCTGAAGGATATCTGTGTCTGATGGATTTTCAACTATGGCGTCCAGTTTGCAGTCATCTGCAAACTTTGTCAGCCACAATCCTCCTATGTTTGCCTGCACTTCTGAAAAGTAGATGCCGAACAAGAGGGGGCCCAGGACTGAGCCCTGTGGGACACCGCTTGTGACCAGCTTGGAGTCTGACATGGCACCAGCAACTCTAACCAGTCACAGTCCCAAGTTTCCTGCAGCAGTACAGGTAACATAACTTCTGGTTGTATGTCTTCCTATGACCTGTATGTATTTGTTTTACAAAAATGTATGTGCCACTCCCCGTGACTAGGACAGATTCTTTAAGTAAAAAGTGCCAGACATCTGCTTGAACAAATGTCCATTTCAAAACACAGCTTTTCAGTACATAACAAATATATGCACTGACATGGAGTTGTGTTATTCAGTGCTTCAGCACCTCTTGCTGCTTGCATATTCTAACTCCAAGGGCAATCTGTAACACATTCTCCATCCATATCCAGCTTCAATCAGCCAGCAATAAACACAATAGAGCAGAAAAGACGATGACATAACATTGCCTTCACCTTGGCAAGAATGTTCCAGCTGAACATACTCATCCAGCCAGTTCCCAACACGCATGCATGCACGCACATTTCCTGTTGCATCAGTGACTATAAAAAAATGGTAACATATAAATATAATTATACAAGAGATGAAAAGATACAGAAACTTAAACTCTTCATTCAATGGCATGTTAGAGGTGAACAGCGGCTATCTTATCTTACTGTAAATTGTCCTGCTGCACAAGTGAGAAATCACAAAATAACAAACATCGCAAGATTCTTTGAGTCTGATTTTCTGCTACCAGGTTTTTAGTGGTTTTTAGGTTCACATAGAATGAAATAAACTGCATTTTATATTTTGTGGAACATATCACAAAAAGTGAAATGATTCATTTTGTGATTTTAAATGCTTTTAACTATCCTGGCAGATTAGCAATACACTCATATTCAGTAACCTACCCACAGCTAGGGATAGGTTGCAAACTCAATGTATTTCCAGCCTACTGAATACATTATCACTACAGATCAAGTTAAGTACCACTTTGTCAAACTTTAAAGTTAGTCTTGATGACTAGAGGGTTAAACACGAATTTACACCTGGGTTATTATGCACACTCCTGCTTGATTTGTGAAGTAGGTACTATAACACTCATATAGGGTGGGAAGAACTTTTGAGTGTGTTTACTTAAAGGGGTATATGGCTAGGAATCTTATGGTCCCTGTAGTCACTTGTGGTCACTTGCCTAGTATTGTTCTTAGGTTCCTATAAATCATTAATCAAACCTTCAGAACAATCCCAGTTTGGCAGAAGCATGTACCTGGACCGGCCACTCAGCTAACCTACACTTTATCATCTGCTTTATATCGGCAAGTTGCCATCTACTAAATGACGGAAGCACGACAAACAATCTAGAACAGACAGATTTTCTGCAAACACATTTCTCTTATATACTTGTCCTCACAGAATCATGAGTCAAGGACTACACTTCAGATCTGTAGCACTTATTCCCATGCAACAAATGTATTTTTAATGAACAACCTTAAAAAGAGTGCAGGGTGAATGATTTCTGATCTTATGAAGCTAATATACATATTAATATTTACACTCAAGATATCCCCATCACCCACTTAGTTTAACCCTGACTAATTGTAAATATTATCAGAAAAAAATCGCATATCTTACATTTAGCAATAGCTTACTTCCCACCTCCCACTTCCCAAGAAAAAAAATGAATACTAAATATTAAAATTTATAAAAGTCACCTCTCCCTACACAGATTTCATTGTACTATATGTCTTTAATATTAATCTTCAGTTTCATGCCTGCTATAATATTAATTAATTCCTTGCTAAGTAAAGTCAGGGTCAGTTGGTGAAAGGACCACTAGACCAAACTTCAAAATTGGCAATGAAATGTTTCATGATTTAATTATTATGAACATTCCAGCAATTTAACTTCTCTTTCTACTTACATGCCTACTCTCAGTGACAACTCCACAGTTACCTTTTCTATAACCAGTCTTACCAAAAAAAAAAAACCTCAGCCATAGACAATATCCTTTAGGCCCAGGTCACCAAAAAAACATAGGTAGCAACTACAGATTCATCACCCAAACTGCTAGGTCAAGACTCCAACCAAACTGCAATTACTTTTTCCCCAATATGCTTCAAAGTCTGCAGAACAAATACTTTCCTGCTATTATTAGATTCCTCAAACCAAAGCCAAACCAATGAGTAACAAAAGAAGTAAAAGCTTTACTCATCCTCGGGGACCAAGCATGGGGATATTGGACATATTCACCCAACTATGAAACCCAAAGTAAGTTTATAGTTATATCAAACTGGATGAAAAAATCTAGATGCCAAACAACATTTTTCTCCTGGTTCTAGCTGTCTACTGTCTACTGTCCTTTGCAAAACATAACTCTTCTGAAGACAAGTTAATCTTGTGGAAGGACATCTCCAGTTCCAGCATTGCGAACACCATGTCCCTGCTGTATATTCCCTGTGTTCTTCTGATATAGTACAAGAAAATAAATGGAAACATTTTGCAGCCACAGCATTATTGATGCCCAGGAAGTTCATATCACATAACCTTCAACCTTAGATTCCTCAGGATGCCATTTGGAATAAATTCTGCAAGTGAAGTCTTTCAGTGTGCAATGGAGCAAATTTTCCAGGTTATTCCTGTGCTATAATAGTAGATGATATATTGATCAGAGGCAATGATGAGGTAGAGCATGACAAAAATCTTAAGTGAGTTCTAGACAGAGCATGTGAAGTTCATAGGTTCATAGGTTCATAGGTAGGTACTAGGCTATCGGCCCAAGGGCCTATGTAATACTAGCCAACAAGGTTCCCTGGCTTACGCCACCCAAGAAAGTTATTTTCCTGTGCCACTGTTGAGCAGAGACACAGAAGTGATCCCTAGGGTGTATTTCCTATTTCCTATTTCCCATCCACTCATCAAGATTTTTCTTGAAGAGTGCTAATGAAGAACTTTGCTTGACATAGATGGGTAGCCTGTTCCAGAGTATGGAGAGTCTCTGGGACGGGAATCTATCCCTCCAGCATGTCCTGTTTATTGTGGTGACAAGGTTTAGGTCCCAAGAGCATGTAGCTCAGAGGGATTGGGATTTCTTCAGGTGTAGCATGTCCAACAGCTCTGGGTTTGACATAGCTTTATATGTTAGGCAGAGATCACCTTGGAGTAGGTGATATGCTATGGTGTAAAGCTGGAGTTTTTTGAGGCAGTCAGTGTAGGGCATTTGTTTGAGGCCAGTAATTCTATTTGTGAGGTACTTCTGTGGCCTTTCCAGCTGCTGCAGATGTTGTGAGGTACACTGCAAAAGGGGTGTTGTACTCTACAATGGGTCTAATAAGTGTCGAGTAGAGGGGAACAATTACCTTTTTTCCTGGATGAGAACCCTTTTTATGATGAGGTGTGCCACGTAGAAGGACTTCCTGACTACTGTGGCAATTTGACTATCAAAGGAGAGACTATTTTCCACCTGGGTCCCAAGTTCTCTTATCTCAAATTTGGTGTTAAGTAGATTGCTGCCTATGTGGTAGTTCATGGGTACAGAGTTTTTACCAAAGGGGATGACACTGCACTTTTTGGCATTGAGCTTGAGGCCATGGCTCTGACACCAGGCATCTGTCTCAGCGAGGCCCTTCTGTAGGATGTCCACATCATTTGGGGACTTGACTATGGCTCCTAGTTTGCAGTCATCTGCAAACTTCATTAGCCAGAGGCCTTCTGTGTTAGCCTGTACTTCAGAGAAGTAGATACCAAACAGAAGAAGTCCCAGAACGGAACCCTGTGGTACTCCACTTATCACTGCTTTGAGGTCAGATTTGGAGTCTGCAACCTTTACAGTGTGGGTTCTGTCAGTGAGCCATTTGGCAACCCATCTTGTGACATAGGGATTTATACCTAGTTTAGTGAATTTAGTGTTAATTCCAGAATGGGGGATGGTGTTGAAAGCCTTGGTGAGGTCAAGATAGGCTGTGTGACCCACCTTACCCTCATCTACAGCTTTGGTGACTGCCTCAAATAAGTTGATTAGGTTCAGGAGGCATGATCTGCCTTTCACAAGCCTGAACTGGGTGGGATCCAGAGTTTGGAGGTTACCAATGTCTTTGTTTATGAGTTCCATGATGATACGTTCCATGGCCTTGCAGACCAGGCTCATCAGGCTAATAGGTCAATAGTTCAGTGGTGGCTCCCCCTTTGTGGAGTGGGATAACTGTTTCTGTGCACCATTCAGTGGGCACAAAGCCTGATGCGAGGCTGTTATTGAACATGGTGCTTAAGTTGGGAGCTAGTTCGTTCTGAAGTTTGTGTAAAACGCAGCCTGGGATGTTGTCCAGTCCCATGGATGCTGTGTTTTTGGCTTTAGAGAGTACAGCTTTTACCTGCGTAGCTGTGATTACTGGGACTCTGCATTCCTCCTGTATAGATATGGGCCCTTTAGCACTGGACCTGTCTGCCAGGATGTTGGCAATATCAGTTGGTTCTGTAATTTTCATGCTGTTGTGCTGTAACTCAGAGCAGATCTGGATGTTGCCATCAAGATTCTTGACATAGCTATAGAATGCTTTGTGGTTGTCCTTAGAATTAGTGGCGATTTTGTTTTCATAGCTAGCTTTGGAGGATCTTATAAGAGATCTCAGCTTCTTACTGAGGCTGACCAGGGAGCGCCTCCACTCATGGGATTTTACTCTCTTTTGCAACAGTTTCTTCCTTCTGTTGTACAGTTTGTTTATGGCAGATGACCACTAGATTGGCTTCCTTTTTTTGGAGGACAGCATCTTGGTTCTGTTTGGGATAGCATGATCCATGCACTCATGTAAGTGCTTTTAGAATGCATTTGTGTAGGATTCAGCAGTTGTAACTATATTGTCCATCTGCATGGGTGTCATGAAGTTCACCACTTCTGTCTTAAGAAGCATGAAGTTGGCTTTGGAGAAATTTTTTGCCGCAGTTTCCTTAATGGGGGGTGGGGGCGGGATGTGAATATCAAGGGTGATTAGCTTATGGTGGGATCAGACCAACGAGGAGTTGACTTCAGGTGTGGAACACCGGTCACTCATGTTGGTAATGACTAGGTCTAGGATATTGCTGCCCCTGGTGGGTGTGTGGATGTTGATCCAGGGCATTGGAGTTTATGAATTCCAGAAAGCATTGAGCTAAGGAGTTGATACATGAGTAGTTTTCACAGTTAATGGTGGGGTAGTTGAAGTCGCCCATTATTAGGGTGTTTGGTTGATCCCTAATATTTTTCAGTACATCAAGAAAAGAGGAGTGGGAATCCTGGGGCATGGTGGGGGATCTGTAGCAAGCTACAATGAGTGCAGTTTTGCCCAGAGTTAGTTGCACTTGGATAACCTGGGATGCATTATGCTGAGCAACTAGCCTGGTGGTGTGGATATCCTTAATGAATATGGACACACCTCAGCCTTTGTTGTTTCAGTCCAGGTTACATGGCCGAAAAGTGTGGTATGAGTTATAGCCTGGTAGTGCAGGGGTGCTCTCTGGAGCCTTGAACCAGGTCTCAGTCACTGCACAGATATCAATGTTTTCCATTTTAAGGAGTGCTTCGAGTGAGTGCATTTTGAGACTTAGACTTCTAGCATTGAGTAGCATTACCCTCAGTTTTTGCTTGCCTGTTCCTGTTACGGTGGTGAATTTGTTATTTGAACCTTGCCTAAAAAAGGCACTATAGGGGCAGCAAGAGCCTTAGTCAGTATCCGGAATCCCAGGGGTGACAGGTGCAGGTCATCTGTGGCAAAGCATCATGGTCTGTTGACCATGTCATCCCAAGCAGACAGATACTGGATCCCCTTAGAATGACACCAGAAGCTTAGCCAATTGTTGAAGTCAATGATTTTGTCCTTGTACTGCAGTATCATTCTGGTCGATGGCAGAATGCTACTCAGAGCTAGGGTCATGCCTGCCTGGGCTACAAGATCGGAGAGCTCTTCCATGTCTCTTTTCATGTAGTCCAGGGAGGTACGTCTCAGGTTATTCACACCAACATGGACAATGACAGAGTCATATTTGTACTTGTTGTGGAGTAACCTGAGTGCATGGGTTATGTGGCGGATCCTGGCACCCGACAGGCAGCTGACAGTAGCCTTCTCCTTGTTTAGCCTGGTGAGTGTGACATCAGTGTGCCTGACTATAGAGTCACCTATGACTAGTGTGTTGGGTACGTTGTTTTGCCTTATTGGCTGTGGTTGAGTGGCACACTGAGTCTATGGGCTATGTGTCATTTGGGTTGTTTTGGGGGATGGAGGTTGCTTGCGTTTCTGCTTTGGAGGTATCTGTTGTTTAGACAGATTATTATTGAGAGCCTCCATGAATGTTTTTGTGTTACTATGTGTGGATTTTGGTGGTGTAGATTTAGTGAGACTATGTGATGAGTGTGGTGTGGTACAAATGTTTACCTTCTCCTCATGACTGTCAAGTTCAGTCTTGGTTGGAGAGAGCTTTACCTCCAGTTTGGCTAGATAAGTGCATCTCTCCAAATTAAAGCTCAATCCTCTGAAGTACAAATTCAGACTACCAGAAGTTACATATATTGGTCGTTTATTTACAAGTATTGGTTGAGACCAGAGCCATCCAATTAAGAAGCCATTCTTGAAATGCCAGCACCGGATAATGTGCAAGCTGTATAATGTTTTCTTGGTATAGTCAATTACTTAGGCAAATTTATATCAGACTTCAGTGAGTTGACAGCACTATTGAGAGAGCTCACATGTAAGAATGTTACATGGTCATGGCTAAAGCAGCACCAGAAAGCATTTGAAACTCAAGCAGAAAATTGCTCCCTCTCCAACATTAAGGTACTATGATGTCAACAAACCAGTGACTCTTTCCTGCGATGCTTCACAATTTGGTTTAGGTGCAGTTATTCTTCAAGGAGGCAGGGCAGTAGCCTACATATCTAGAACATTTAGACTGAGATGCTCAAATTGAGAAGGGACTTTTGGCAACACTGTTTGCATGTTCCAAGTTTCATGATTATTTATATGGTCGAGATATCCAGATTGAGACTGATCATCAACCTTTGGTTACTATTTTAAAGAAGTCTATGCATTCAGCTCTGGCGAGATTACTAAGAATGATGCTTAAATTGCAAAAGTACAACTTCAAACTAGTCTGTACAAAAGGCAAACTTCTTTATCTGGCTGATACCCTATCCAGATCGCCCAGAAATACAACGTAACAGCTTGACGCAGAGAATTTTGACTTTGATGTCATGGAAGTGTGTAATTTTTCTACCTCAGGACTTGATGAGCTGTGAGATCATACAGTTACTGATCCAATTTTGCAAAAGCTCAGTCACTATATCAGTGTTGGATGGCCGTCAAAGCAATCTGGTGTACTGCCTGAAGTGCAATCTTACCTTCCTTGCCGAAATGAGTTGTTGATGGAAGATGGCATTATTTTCAAGGGTCATAAAATTGTTGTTCCTTCTTCATTACAACAAGAATATATCCAGATTTTGCATCTTGGTCACTCAGGTCCCAAATCTACTATGAGAAGGGCAAGAGGACTAGTATTTTGGACTTCTCTAGCAAAAGACATTGATAAAGTACTTTCTTCCCGTTCAGTGGGTAATAATACTAAACTGCATTTGCAAAAAGAACCACTTCAGCTAAGTCAAATCCCTGATCTACTTTGGTCTGTTGTAGCTACTGACATATTTGAGTGGAACAATCAACATTACTTAGTACTGGTAGACTCTTATTCAAATTGGTTTGAGATAGATCCACTACCTAACCTAACTTCTACTACAGTCATTAATTAGTTGAAATGCAATTTCTCAGTCCATGGCAGTCCACATAATAATCTCTGACAATGGTACTGAATTTGCCAGTCAATTGTTTCAGAAATTTTCAAGAGAGTGGGACTTCTTATATGTTGCTAGTAGTCCAGATTATCCACAATCAAATGGACTTGCTAAACATGCAGTAGAGAGTGCAAAGGAATTACTTGTGAAATCAAAGTGTGATAATACTGATGTTTTTCTGAATTTACTCAATTTCAGAAACATACCCTGTGACAATATGCTTCATTCACCTGCTCAGAGACTTCTATCTAGGCAAACCAGAACAACATTGCCTATCATTTCTAGTTTATTGAGGCCTAAAGCTGAAAACAACACAGTAATCAAAGCCCAGTTATCTAGAAAGCCTTCTTTCCAAAGGTCCAACTATGACAACTTGAGCAGATTTCTTCGTCCACTGGAAAAAGGAGAGACAGTGAGGATACAAACAGTGAAAGGTTTTGACCGAATAGGTTAAGCAACGAGTATATGTGCAGAGCCGAGATCCTATTTTGCTAAATGCAAAGGTGTGAAGTACAGGAGAAATCTCAGACATCTTCCTGTAGCAGAACTGATATCACAGCATCATTCCTGAGATAAAGACTCTAACTCTCAGATCAATCCAAATGATATTCCTGTTCCAGGACATGTCTTGACTCCTGATACTGTTCCGTCAGATGATTCCAGTGTTCTTAAGATTAAACAGTCAGCAGAGACAATCCCAGTTGCTAAACCAGATCCCAAATTTTATGTCACATGATATGGTCACATTTCAAAGCCTAGTGTGAAATACGTAGCAACTTGGACATAGTTGTATATATGTATCTAGCTTTGAATAATTGCATGATGCTTACATTTATCAAGGGTGTCAGAACTTGTCAGAGATTCGGGATGCATGGCTAGGCTTAAAAAGGCCCTTGTGGTCATTAGCCTAGTAAATACCTATGAACCAGTGAAAATCCTTCCTGTGTAAACTGCATATTTATTAATGTCAGTGACAATGACTAACTCGTTTTCTCAAAGAGGGAGGCTGTAGAATAACAGGTGTGCTGTACCTTTAAGAAGCATTTTCAAGATCTGTGTGTGCATATAAATACAGAGCATGTGTTAGCTTCAGTGTCATTTTGAAGGTGCAGCCAGAGTGTTAACACCTATGTGCATGATGGTTTGTTTATAAGTTAAAGTTATTTAGACTAGTTTATGATGTGTTTGTATATAATAAAGCTGTGTGAACAAGAGCCCACAATGTTCGGCTGTTTCTTCCTGACCTGACAAGCAACGGTCCTCATCTTCCATAAGACTTTAGGAAAATTATTTTTTCTCAAAATAACCAGCTCCCTTGCTGTTGACACCAATTTTATTCTGAATGCATTAACTCTTTTAAGTGTGAACATGTAAGCTCTATACTTCAGAAACTACTGCTTGAGTTATAAAAAAATCTGTCCGAGAACAAAATTATTAAAAAAAAAAAAAAAACTTCAGTATGAAGACTTTTACATTTTACAACAATGCTAACCTTTGTTAATATTTTTATTTGCTCTATAAATCTTGCAATTTTATGAATATATGAATTTTGTTTAACATTATAAACTTTGTTATGCTGTTCTTCTCCTAAATGAAGAGACTCAAAGCCTGATCCTGAAATTAGCCCATTGGGATCAATGTTTTTTTTCACTAGTAAACAAATTCAAATTAAATAAATGCAAGATGCAGAAGGAATCAGAATAAAAAGAATGCAGAAAAAAATGAAAGACCTGGAAAGGAGGACTCAGGGCAAAGGTATGTATTTGTCATCAAACTTGCTCACACTGCATGATCACATTTGGTAGTGCGGCTTGCATATCTTAAGAAGAGGACATTATGTAGTGACCACTGCAGACTGCACATAACAGGTGGTTTGAGTTTGTATGCATAGGGTATTGAATGAGTATCTGCAAAACAAAAATAATGAATGCTGTTTTGAACAAAGCCACCTGTAATAAAAGGTATACAGCATGTTGTTTTTCTTTTTCAAGGGGGGGATTGGGAGGGTCTTTTTCAAGGGGGGTATTGGGAGGGTCAAATCAATGTACAACCTCATACAGGTGCTGCACTGTCTGTACCCCCCTACTTAATACAATCACCTTTGAGGTTACCACATATTGAAGAAGGGAGCATCCCCCATTTCAGTAACATCTGTCGAGTCAGTGGTGCTGACTAATGATGAAGGTATGCCGCCTCATTACAGAGGTGAAAGGAGCCCCAAGATCATCATGGGCAATCAGTGACTCCCTAATCTTGTAAATGAAAGTAAAATCTGTGGGCTATAGCTATGAACTCCACCTTCTCCATTTTGGGAGTGCTTTTGAAACAATATAGAGACACAAAAACATGATGAGGCCAGAATGCTGTTATTAATTTTATTACTTAATTCCATTTTGTTAACTGTACCAATGTAACTGAGCCAGAGGCTCCTTTACGGGAGAGACATGGAGAGAAATGCTCCACAATATAAATCAAAGGAGAATTTGTTACAGAAAACCAATCAATGTGGGAAGAAACAACGGTATCCAGAGAAAAACATGCAGATACAAAGCATTCAAACCCTACCCAGACAGCATTATTCAGTGTCCAGGACTGAAGTGAGGACACTGTAGCTGAGACAGCATTTACCATTAGAACAATATGGAAAGGCTAGAATGAAGTGGACTTATGAAAAAAAAATAAAAAGAAAAGGCTGACTACAGTAACTGGCTTTTAGTTGCATTATAGTTGCATGTTACCAGTATGCTCACATAAGCATGTAAAACATATAACAAGATATTAAATATAGCAAAAACAATGGATTTGATTTGCAGGAAATTATTTTCTTTTTCATGACATTAAGTTCACTCATGGAAAAATTTACAGAAGCATCAATTTCTTGACAAAAATATTGGTAAACAACGTGCCAGATAAACTTTAAACATAAATCCATAAGACGGTTATGGACCCTTTTTCTGTTTGCGAGACACTGCACACACCAGGTGGTATTTTGGGGATGATGTAATACCAAAATCAGGTTCCAAGTTGAGGTCCTCAGAAGTAACACCAGGAGCGGGATAGAAGGTGAATTTCTGAATCAAAGCTGTAAAAAGAAGAAACAGCTCTGCTTTGGCAAGACTTTCACCTAAGCAGACCCTTTTACCTGAAATAAGATAAATACAGAATTAGTATTAATTATAATAAAGTGTTTACAAAGTAAAGAATGTGAGTTTTATTACCAATGTCAAGTTTTTCTCTACTGCAATCTCTGAAAAGTTAAAGCAAAACGTAATAATAAGAGAGCAATGATTGCTGCAATCACATGAAGACATGCTCTGTTTCGGTCTGTCAGGAAAAGCTGTGTAGAGAGCTCTCTTGCACTGATGGCTACAATTTGCATTGTATTTTGTTACACCCAGAAATGGTTGATCTAAACATGGTGTAATAATATCTTTCATGCCATGACTGTAAGCAACATTCATATTCCACACACAAAAAATGTATTTAATGTGCATTTGATGCTCACATTCCCATGGATGTGCACAGCCCTCCACACATCTTCTGTATAAGGTTTTACCCCCTGCTATCCCTTATTTATTATAATTAACTGTGGCGATAAGACACTCTTAGGAAAGGAACATTTTCCCAGCGGTATGCAGTATAGCAGCAAAATGAATACTGATTCCTCTCACAAATGGTTGCAGTAGCAGCCATCACATTAAATTTCTGCTACAGCCATCATCCATAATATCCTTTTGTGATACGAAAAATAAATCTGCCACTGTCTTCTGAATCAGACTGTAAGAACTATGTGAGCTGCATGGAAGCCTTATCGACTTGCAGCTGGTAAATTAAAATATGTGACTGAATCTGCAGTGTGTGTTTTTCAATGGCGTGAACAGAGATACGACATGTTGTTACCCTTTTCCATGCATTTTATAAAAAAGCATATGAAGTTTGAAATTAAAATATGTAACTACCCTCTTCTAGAAAGTAAGTAACAGCAATTATATATATATTATGTGAAATGTATATGTGAAAAAGAAACTGTAATTTTTGTACCCTGTGATTAAAACATCAATGCCAATTACTAGGCCAGGAAGCTAAAAGGTATGACTGCAATTAAAAAATTCTATAAGGAGTTAGCTAACCAGGAGTAGGAAACAAACGTATTAGCACATAAATTTGAAACTCTAATTAACTGTATCTGTGATTTCTGTATGGGGAAGGTATGCACCAAATAGCTGAGTGAACAAGAGAGGAAGAACTTTAGTCAGTTCATTCAGGGGTTTGAAAGGGTGTGCAATTGATACCAAACTGATCAGAGGCAGTACATTAGATTTTTAACTCCTCTGCTCATGGGTAAGGCAATGCATGCTGTCGTAAATTTAAGTGATGTAGAGTGTTTAAATTATGATAAAATTAAACAAGTATTATTTGAATATTTTAAATTGTCTCCTATAGTGTACAGAAAGAAATGCAGAGAACAAAAAAGAAAGACAGACAACAGCACTTACTTTCCCAGGATGGTGAATAGATGTCATGTTTCTCTATCTGAAAGACTGGCAGACCTTTAGATGAGGGAGTGAACAGTTTAATACACTGCCTAAAGACATGAGAATCTGCAGTGTAACACTGCTGAAGACATGGGTAGGAAGGTGAACTTTCAGAGAGCTAGCAGTTCGCAACAGTACGAGTAGGTACTCAGTACTGCACATGGGTATAAGAAGAACCATGGGGTGGTCTAACTCATCACAACAAGTTCTACTGACAAACTGTACATTGTGAGTGGGCATGTGTGATGCAGAAGAAAGGCCTGACAATTTATTCCCATTCCTTGCTTACTAGTAAACACTGTTACTGGTGTCAGCTGTTCATGGAGTCTAATGTGACTCAGTATTGGATGGACGAAGTGCACATGTGTTTGAACAGACTGCACAGGTGACCTCTTAAAATATCCATTATACAGTGTTGCTGTTTGGTCTTCTGAACACAATACTGATAAAGCACAAGCAGGGGTATTACTGATATCTTTCTAACACCTTAATTAGTGAAACTATTTGTTCAATGTTATCTAAAACATTCTAGAGACTAGTGTATTGTTCATTTCTTTTTGTCTTGTTATTTAAAAAGGTCTTAAAATCACACTATGGGGTTGAAAACTTTTCTGTGCAGTACTTGTACTCCCTAGGGAGATTAGTGAAGCCCGTTATAGGCTAAGTTTTCTGGCTGGACCCACATCTCGCCCCATGCCAACAGGCACTGAATCACATATTTATGACTGTTTCCTTATTCAGTGATTAAAGACCATAATTTTGCTATATTGCATAGGTTTCATATGAGGAAATGGAAAGATTTCTCTAAAGAAATGTGTTTTCCCATGCTGGCTGCTAGGATGTGTAATAATTCCACAATATCCTATGCTATTACATATTCAAGAGAAATAATTTCTTTGATTATTCACTCCTGTGTGAATAATGACAACATCATATTTAGCAATATTTCATTACAACCTACTTGAGATGTCCCTACTTGCATCTCCAGGCAGGCAGAACATTGTTACAAGCTACTTAAAAAGTTCAAGGAGGCATATGTCTGTTTTACTTTCCAGTGGAGGCACTGATGCCAAGATGATTTTAGGGTAACCAGGTCACATTGCTTCCTTATGAGCTTTTGAGTCCATCTTGGCACAGTGTTGTTAACTCCAGATGTTTTCTTATTATAGGGTTTCCCCACTGCCCCATTAAGGTGACTCTCTATGGCTGCTTTACTGTGGTCAGTGGGTGGTTTGTGTAATATGTTAATTATTTGAGCCATGGTTTTGATTTTCTCGTTTATAGTTTTTTTAGATACAACAGAAGCTTTTATGAGTCTAGTATTTAGGACCTTTGCATACATAGTGGTTGATGTTTGTTTATATATGCATGCGTGTGTGTGTGTGTGTGTGTGTGTGTGTGTGTGTGTGTGTGTGTGTGTGTGTGTGTGTGTGTGTGTGTGTGTGTGTGTGTGTGCGTGTGTGTGTGTGTGTGTGTGTTTGTGTGTGTGTGTGTGTGTGTGTGTGTGTGTGTGTGTGTGTGTGTGTGTGTGTGTGTGTGTGTGTGTGTGTGTGCGCATGTGCATGTCTTCTGACAGAATGGGTTTGACATTAACAGTTTACCTTCAGTATTCTAGATACCGTTTTACCTTTTAGTCTCATAAATATTAAATGACTTATACAAAAGTAATGTATAATCTGGGAATATGTGTGTTTATGTTGTCAGTTTATGATTCTCTCTTTGGTATGGGTCTGGTAAATATTACTGCAGATTTTTACAGAAACTCACAGTTGGAGAGCATGGGCCAATATCTATGTACATTGACAGTTTCTTGTCATTTCATGTTTTGGTAAACAGGTCACAACGAGTACACAGCAGAACTTCAGGTGAAGGGATATGACTTGTATTTATTGCCTATTTAATTTCTCACAGGCAACAGTTTTGTAGTGTGTTTTTTTTCACACTTAAAAGCCAGTATTATAATGACCAAGTGCTCAAGGTAACTTTCATACTCCTTCAAAATCTGTAATTACAGGGTGACTGCATGCATGCATATAATTGTCATTGTCCAGACAGGTAGTATATGTAATGAAAAACAATATTTTAATGGTTTCTTAGTTGAACTTAAAACAAATATGAGTTTTGATTTTGATTTCCATTTTCTAGTAAGTGCTTTTTTGGCAGGCCCCATAATTAGACACACCAAGGCTTTACCATGTCTAAGCAGTTCCGATTCTGTATCACAGCTGAGAAAAACATCTCCCTCATCACACTAATCTGCCCAGCCAGCATCTCTGACAGTGCATCCTGCAGGGAATCCTTAAAGTCTGCCAACTCACCGCACTCCCAAAAAATATGTTTCCAAGTACTTCTTTCTCACCTGTCACACCTTCAACATTTGCTACCTACCTGAAGAAACGTTCTCTGGAGCCATCTTGGGGTATAAAAGTATCTATGTAAACATTTCCAAGCAAAAGTACTAAATCTTCTAGATTATGTTGCATATTTGGGAGACATACATATGTCTTCCCATTATTTCTTTTTGAATTGCTTATCCAGTCTCTCTTCCTAATCCTTTCTAACCTCCTCTGATTGATTCTTATAGTTATCATGCAATATTTTATATGCTCAACTAATTATTCATTTTTTAATAGTAGCTTCCATTCTAGATTCTACTAAAACACCTACCAGTGCTGATCTTTTATTTAAGACCCCTCTATTTCTTTTTCTTTGCCTATATCAATCCCTGATATGGAAGGCAATCTCTAACCTCCAGTCCAAATAAATTCTTGGTCTCCTCCCATTCTATTACCTTTCGCTCTCTAGTTATTTGCTCTCAATACGTTAGTTCCTTTGCCAGTTTTCTATCTTTAGAAAATGGGAGGAGCAAACTACATAGGAAAAATGGGAATTGTGGGAACAAAACATACACTGGAGGAATGAGGTTTAAACAAAGGCAGGACTTAAATGAGCTATGTAATGTTTGACTGAAAATGATTGGGTCGACTATAAGTGATGTATATTGTTTGCAACTGGGAATGTGTCAGTGTGGTTTGTTTTCATTTATATAACTGAATGATTGCTTATGTTGTAAGTAATGTTTTAATAAAGATGTTTCTTGTTTAAATAAGTGGGCAGAAAATGAATATTTTATGTAATGTTGCTTAGGTTATATGATATATAGCAATATATGTGAAATATAATGTGTGTTAATGTTAATATGTTAATACAGTTGATTACAGTTTGATTACTTTTGTATAAATGTAAATTTGCCTGTGTCACAAGTGATAATTTAATAAAAGTGTTTAAAAAAACAAATATGAGTTTCAAGGGAATAGCAGTTTATTGTTGCTCATGTTTAATGTTTTAAATGTAAAGGCTTTTTTACGTTTTGTTTAACAAATGTCCTTCATTGTTTTTGCTGTTAATATCTGAAATGAAACATCTTAAATGAAATCCAAATTTCAGCAATCATTGTAAATCTCAAAAATAAAATAGCATATACACTGAGAAATGTTAAAATCAGTTTATTGTAACTGGGGAGAGATGGCCAAGTAAAGGGATACTGGTGTGTGTGTGTGTGTGTGTGTGTGTGTGTGTGTGTGTGTGTGTGTGTGTGTGTGTGTGTGTGTGTGTGTGTGTGTGTGTGTGTGAGTGTGGTGGGGGGGTCCTGGTCGATTACCCGGATTATGGCTCCATTTAATCATGATCCAGCTCTGACTACAATATTCATAGATCACTCTCTGAATTCTACTGCCACATAAGGGTATTTGGGCACGTGTACATGATGGTGAAAAATGGCAGCCAAATTTACTAGTGTAGATGATTACTAGAAAAAATAGAACTGTCAGTTCTTTACATGCATCCATAATTGCAGTCAAACAATGTTTTATAGATTAATTGTCATTACACCACTACCTGCTACATTAATCGGTAAATATTTATTTATTTATTTAATTATTTCACTACCCCCCTGCCAGTGTGTGTGTGTGTGTGTGTGTGTGTGTGTGTGTGTGTGTGGAGATAATTAGTATGAGATTTAGTCAAAGTAAAATTAAGAAGTAATAAAACAGGAACATCTTTCTTCATTTACAGTCAGAACAATAATGTGCAATACAATGTTTTCATGGTTGAATCTATACTGCAAGGCAACACAAAGCTCTAAACTGACAATGAATCCAGACTCTTGAGAAGCTGATATGTATCTATCATATTTAGGATGGGATCTGAATGGGGACTATCGGGAGGATATAGGAACCAAAGAATGAACGAGCAGAAATAAGACATGTCTGGAGTTCTATGGAACACATGGATGAAATCCAGGCCATGACTAAGAAGATCCAGGATCTATTACTAACCCAGACACTGATAGGGCCAGTCAGGGAAGTTGAGTACTCCACCAACCCAATCTGGAGGATCCAGTTCAGTCTGCTGCAAGCTGGATGCTTTTATCAAACAGAACAAGGACTAGGACATGTGCACTCACCAAGCATGACTCGTTACAGCCAGAGATTAGCATGTGCAGAAGCTTGGATGTTTAAGTACCTGGCATTACAGATATTCTTCTCCTCAGGTTGTTGCTGAGCTAGCCACATAGAAAAAAATCCATAAAGGTTGCCTGGATGGTAACCTCCTGTGACCGACTTTTGCCTTTTGAAGATAAACAGGTCAATTGGTGAATAGGAGGACTGATGAGTGGTAAACATAGGGAGAAAAATCACACAGTAAAAGGAAATTAGGCTTGATTATTTACATATTTTTCTACAAATTTCAATATAATAACATACTTGTGTTCAGGACATAAAACACTCATAAATATAACAGATACCTGCTGAGAATGGTAAAAATGCAGCTTTCTTTGTAAATTTTCCTTGAGCATCCAAAAAATGAGAAGGTGTGAATTTATCTGGTGATTCCCACTGCATTTTATCAAACAACACAGATGAAAGAAGAATAAGCACACGAGTTCCCTAACAGAATAATAAAAAGATTGTGACATTAAAAAGTTATAATAATACAAACATTTGATGACTAAAGAACTTGAAAACAGGTATCTTTTAATAGCAAATTTATTGTACAGTGTGCATTTTCTTGCAGTTGTAGTAGCAGTAAAACAGAGCAAAACATCATACATTTATCCTGTTTTTAAAAAGAGACCCAGGGATTCAGAAATGCTGTGACTGCGATCATGGCCAAGCCAACACCATATACATTGCATGTGCGACAAACCTCAATGCTTATTAGCTATATATGCAACCAGGTCATGTTAAATTATTTTGGATACAGATTAAAGTACAAGCAGCAGAGGTAAACACTGAAGGTGCACAAGCACCTATGGTAGTTTGTCATGAGTCCACACTCACAGATGGCAACATTATATTGTCAATGTAGTGATGTAATTTACAGCAATATATACTCAGAGAAATGTTCCATGAAAGGGAAGCTGTCAGGGACAGCTAAGGGTGGAGTCTAGAAGTTTCACTGTAGCAAAATAAATCACAGAGATAGGAGAGTGTAAAGGGAGCTGCCCACTAAAGCAGGGCTACAGAGCACAATGTTGAAGGTGTTATGGCAATACTTAAATGCACAATAATGTGAAATTTAGACGGGGGGTGGGATACAGTCAAGTAATATGATGGGCTGACCTGCACTAGTCCCGATAACATCAGAGTTTGATAAGTGGACCTGTGCTATAATGTTGTTGTTGTTGTGTCTTTCGGCTTTTCCCGGATAGGGGTCGCCACAGCGGAACTCCAGTCCACTAATGATTGGCAGTAGATTTTTACGTGCCGAGTTGCCAGCTCTGACACATAAAGGTACGCCCATTCACGCATGTCTCCACACAGACGACGCTCTAGCTGAGAATTGAACAGGACAACGTCATACTGTGAGGCGACAATGCTACCGCAGCACCACCACGTACTATAATGTGAATGTCATAAAAAATGAAAATATGAAATCCTGTGAGAAGCTGACCCATCATCTTAGTCCGATTGCTGCATTTATATCCTTTAGGTCCTTAAAAAGTTGAATCACAGAAGCACACAGACAGAAGATGTCTGAAAAGACGCATTTTAGGGGACATTTGCAGGCTGATAACAAGAAAAGAAACCTAAGAGTCAAGGGATATGAACTCATATCTTTCCTAGGGATATTCTTTTTCTTCCAGTGTATTAGCATGGAAAGGCAAAGAAGCACACAATCTGAAGATGACAAAAACAGAGAAATTTCAGGGGAATATAAAACATTTACGAGCTACAAACTGAACATTGTAAAACAGCATACAATATACAGGAGACTAGAACTCTCCACCCACTGTACAGATGGTATACAAATCACTTCATGAGTAAATTGAGCCATGAAAGCAGTTAGATGAAAGCTATTAGTTTTAGCTTATTTCATATTTGCATGGTGATATGCAGCAGCACTCAATTCACTTGCATGACTGATGGCAAGCTCCATAGTGCATGACATGGACTGGACTTCATTTTTGACATAAGATAAGGAGTGTTATTTCTCACTGGTTCTACATGTTCATCACCATCATCCTATGTACCCTGTTGCAAAATGTTTGAAGATGCAGCCTCTATCAGCTTAGACCCAGTGGGAGATTACTGGTTACCCTGGGAACCATCACCCCTAGATCCTGGCTCAGAAGGTAGAGTTAGCATTAGGCAGTGATGTGGCTCAATGAGTCATCCATACATGGTCTCTGCATACCTCTCAACTGTACAGATTTTTCACAGAATGTCAAGATTTTTGTCTGATATTTTTGGTCTATTTCCCCCCAAATTGTGCTTTTCTGGCAAACCACTGGCAAATCATTGAGGAGTGAAGTAATAAAATAATGACAGAAATTTGAGTTTTAGACTTCATTTGCTTTATAAAATTCATGCTAATTCAAAACCCGTTATTCTATCAACTTATTGTTTGTAAGAGCAATATTTAAAAATTGTGCCTATTTTTTGGGCCTTTGTCCCCCTATTATTTATGGCTTTGTCCAGATTTCTTGCTCTAAGAGGTTGAGAGGTATAATTCTCTGCCAGCACTTGATGGGTGACAATAGTGTCACCTCCGTTTGTTCCACCCTTTGGTGTAGGGCTACATTATGCTGGTAGTGCAGGTAGGGTAGAGGGTGTGGAGGCATCTGTGGCAGTGCTTGCTAGTGGGAGAGGTACAGGTTGCTATGCCAATTGATGCATATGATATTATGATATCAACAGAAATGGAAAGTAACAAAATAAAAAAGTTGTTGCTGTTGTGTCTTTCGGCTTTTCCTGGTTATGAAAGAGAAAGGATAGTGACAAAGAAGGTGAGGGAACAGAAACACTCACACAGAAGGGATATTAAATTCTTAACTATCTTGATACTGATACAGTAAAACATATTAAACATTTAATAGGAGGACTTACACAGGTATGTCATCAGTAGGTTTGTTGGATTATAACATATGGCGGGGACCTAAGCCCAATCCCATCCTCACATGCAGTTTTACATCAGAGAATAATAACTCCAGGAGAAATGTATTAACTCAGCCCCTCTGTGCTTGTGGCCAGTGATGTTATTTGAGTTTTGACAATAACAAAACTGTACCTATACAAAATAAACATACTGATCACACAATAAATATGCCCAGTACAGGTGATAGACAAGGGAGAGATACTTCTATTGTATACTGTGTCTTGCGCGGCTAACTATTACTAGTTGTGGATATTACATATATGTCGACCTTGTAGTCATGCACTGATATAAGTGGGACAACAAATATACTTTGCCATGACAACTTTTTTTGTGGGGAGGGAGATTGAACCTACAGCCATTTTAACAATCTCAAGTCTACATAGAATTAACATGATGATCAAATTGTCCACCCATACAGGAGAAGGTAGGCAGAAGGCAGTTTTAAGTTTTCAAAGTCATATTATTACCCTTGCACCCTTGCACTATGCTAATACTGACAGATGTGCTACTGCTATAACAGTTATACATACTTATTTTTTTAATAGTTAAACTGTTAAAGGGCAAACAGAGAGCATGTATACTCACCCCTGGGATGCATCCAACACTAGGTGACCTAGGCAGCTGCCAAGGGCCAGATGATTGCACTGGGGCCTGGCCATGCAACATTAGCTTTTTTTAAGTCCATTTTTGTATTTTTCTTTTTTATTAAAAGCTCATTTAAAATGAAGTCTGTTCAGCAAGCATGCATGCTACAGAGATATGAGTGAAGTGCAAACATGTCATGTAACATTAACATTTTAAACAGTTTTAAATAGTTTTTGTATTTATTTATTTATTAAAACTCCATTTAAAATGGAAGTCTGTTCAGTGATTCTGTGTGCAATGGAGATAAGAATGAAGTCTACACACACCATATAACATTAGAATTTTTTATTTATAAAAAGTTCATCTGTTTAAAACAAAAGTCTGTGCATGTAACAGAGATATGTATAAAGTGCATGTGCACAGGAGCACTTTCAGAAATAGCTCATGAGATTTTGAAGACAGGGATTTTTTTGTAGCAGCTACACCAAGTGTTTTCTTGTAAGCCACATAGCTGAGGTCAGTCACCAATTTTCTTTGTGTGTGTAAGTGTGTGTGTGTGTGTGTGTGTGTGTGTGTGTGTGTGTGTGTGTGTGTGTGTGTGTGTATGAAATACCTTAGTTAGAAGGTATTGTCTAGTTAAATGATTTGCTCAGTCATACAGATGCAAACTCTGCACCTTAGTTATGGGAGACAAAGTCTTAATCCTTCACACCAACTGCCATGCCTATTATACTGCCTAGGTCCCCATTTATCCATGATCAAGCTCTACCTGTACCTTGGTTACAGAAGACAAGAGCCTAAATCCTCTTTACCAACTGTGAGTTTCACTGCATTTTCAAGGAATTGTGAGCTTCAGTATCTATTAAAGGAATTGTGATCTTCAAGGGACGAGAAGTTTACTACTGCACATATTGTCTGTTTTCAATGTGCACCTGTTTTGTTTAACAAATGGTCATCACTGTTTGTGCTAGAGAATTTGAACGCAGTGTTAAGCCCAAATTAAACTTAATCCACAACTGCCCATTTGCATTTTCTTTGAATGTGGGTTTCAATGCCATTTCAATGAATAAGAGTTACATGGGCAGAGAAGGTTACTGTTAATGCTGTCTGTTTTCTTTGTGAGACTGTATTCATTTATTCAGCAGTGTTTGTGCTATAAAAAGTTGAAATAAAAGTTTTAAATTAAACTCAAATATCTGTAATCATTATAGAAGTAAAGGAGGACAAGGAGACCTGGTGGTGGAATAAAGAAGTACAGGAGAGTATACAGAGAAAGAGGTTGGCGAAGAAGAAGTGGGATTGTCAAAGAGATGAAGAAAGTAGACAAGAGTATAAGGAGATGAGGTGCATGGCAAAGAGAGAGGTGGTGAAGGCTAAGGATAAGGCGTATGAAGAGTTGTGCAAAAGGTTGGACACTAAGGAGAGAGAAAAGGACATGTACCGATTGGCTAGACAGAGGGACCGAGCTAGTAAAGATGTGCAGCAGGTAAGGGTGATAAAAGATAATGAGGGAAACATACTCACAAGCGAGGAGAGTGTGTTGAGCAGATGGAAAGAGTACTTTGAGGGGTTGATGAATGAAGAGAATGAGAGGGAGAGAAGGTTGGATGATGTGTGGATAGTGAATCATGAAGTGCAGTGAATTAGCAAGGAGGAAGTAAGGATAGCTATGAAGAGGATGAAGAACGGAAAGGCTGTTGGTCCAGATGACATACCTGTGGAAGTATGGAGGTGTTTAGGTGAAATGGCAGTGTAGTTTTTAACTGGATTGTTTAATGAAATCTTGGAAAGTGAGAGGATGCCTAAGGAATGGAGAAAAGGTGTTTTGGTACCGATTTTTAAGAATAAGGGTGATGCGCAGAGCTGTAGTAACTACAGAGGGATTAAACTGATCAGTCACAGCATGAAGTTATGGGAAAGAGTAGTGGAAGCTAGGTTAAGAAGGGAGGTGATGATTAGTGATCAGCAGTATGGTTTCATGCCAGGAAAGAGCACTACAGATGCGATGTTTGCTCTGAGAGTGTTGATGGAGAAGTACAGAGAAGGTCAGAAGGAGTTGCATTGTGTCTTTGTGGATTTAGAGAAAGCATATGACAGGGTGCCTAGAGAGGAGTTGTGATATTGTATGAGGAAGTCGGGAGTATCAGAGAAGTATGTAAGAGTGGTACAAGATATGTACAAGGGTAGTGTGACAGCGGTGTGGTCTGCGGTGGGAGTGACCGATGCATTTAAGTTGGAGGTGGGATTATATCAAGGATCAGCTCTGAGCCCTTTCTTATTTGCAATGGTGATGGACAGGTTGACAGACGAGATCAGACAGGAGTCCCCGTGGACTATGATGTTTGCAGATGACATTGTGATCTGTAGTGAGAGTAGGGAACAGGTGGAGGAGACCCTGGAGAGGTGGAGATATGCTCTAGAGAGAAGAGGAATGAAGGTCAGCAGGACTAAGACAGAATATATGTGTGTGAATGAGAGGAAGGATAGAGGAATGGTGAGGATGCAGGGAGTAGAGGTGGTGAAGGTGAATGAGTTTAAGTACTTGGGATTAACAGTTCAGAGTAATGGCGAGTGTGGAAGAGAGGTGAAGAAGAGAGTACAGGCAGGACAGAGTGGGTGGAGAAGAGTGTCAGGAGTAATTTGTGACAGACGAGTACCAGTAAGAGTGAAAGGGAAGGTCTACAAGAGGGTAGTGAGACCAGCTATGTTATACGGGTTGGAGACAGTGGCATTGACAAAAAGGCAGGAGTCAGAGCTTGACGTGGCAGAGTTGAAGATGTTAAGATTTGCACTGGGTGTGACAAGGATGGACAGGATTAGGAATAAGTATATTAGATGGTCAGTCCAGGTTGGAAGGTTTGGAGACAAAGACAGAGAGGCAAGATTACATTGGTTTGGACATGTGCTGAGGAGGGATGCAGAGTATATTGGGAAAAAGATGCTAAGGATGAAGCTGCCAGGTAACAGGAAAAGAGGAAGGCCTAAGATAAGGTTTATGGATGTGGTGAGAGAGGATATGCAGGTGGTTGGTGTGACAGAGCAAGACGCAGAGGACAGGAGGAAATGGAAACAGATGATCTGCTGTGGTGACCCCTAATGGGAGCAGCCAAAAGAAGAAGAAGAAGATTATAAAAGTAAAGAAGAAAATTGTATAGATACTGACAGGTTTGGAAAGTGTTTATGGGAACTGGGGAGAAATAGCCAAGTAATAGGAAACTGGAATGGTTACAGGGTGTGTGTGTGTGTGTGTGTTTGTGTGTGTGTGTGTTTGTGTGTGTGTGTGTGTGTGTGTGTGTGTGTGTGTGTGTGTGTGTGTGTGTGTGTGTGTGTGTGTGTGTGTGTGTGTGTATGTGGGTGTGTGTGTGTGTACTTCCTTTATTAAGGATTCCTTTGATTTTTTATTTAAAATCAAGGATAGAGGTAGGTCCCAATGATTTATTATTTACAGTGGATGTCAAATCTTTATACACATGCATTCCATATGAGTTAGGTATGGAATGGGTGGGACATGTTACTTCACAGCAACACTTTTGAAGTGGGTGAATACAAGTTTATGCTTGACTGCATTGAGTATATTTTGAGTAACAATTTTTTTACTTTTAATGGAGAGTATTTTTTGCCGACCATGGGAGTGGCCATGGGAGCTAGGATGGCACCTAATTATGTCAATCTTGTTATGAATTACTGAGAAACATATGATGTTCTTTGTGTTTCACTGTTGCACTCATCAAACTTGGGTTATCTGCCTGCAAGTAGCCCTCAGTTGGCCCGAATACCAGAGTCTTAGTATTTCTGCGTCGGATGCTGTCACTTCTTCCATGACGTCAGGTCGTCAGGGGTATAAAACAGGCAGCCGATGCCATTACATCAGTCTTTCTTGCCGAGGAGAAGCCCAAAGCAGAAGCAGTTTGCAAGTGCCGGTCAGCAGCTACCTGAAATTTTCATTTTCGAGTTATAATCCTGAAGTCTTCTAAAGCTAAGTACCCCGTTGGAGATCCTTTTTTCTTGCTCTAACCGATGTCAGAAAAAGTTAACAATTGTCTTGCCTGTGGAAAGCAAATACCTCACAGAGATTTTCATTCTTACTGCATTATCTGTTTAGGCCTAGACCACGATGTCCCTCGCTGTCAGTTTTGTGCCTTGTTTAACACCTGAACCATTCATTGTCAGGCTATCTTTGTCGCTAAATTCTTTCACTCTCATTCTCCATATTCTGAAATGGCTTCAATAAGCCATCCGACTACCGGTCTTCCAACAAAATGTAAAAATAAAGACAGAAGCAGACTGCATAGGTCCAAAACTGCTGATGATGCTTCCATTAAGCTAGTGGCCAGTCCGCTGGTACTCAGTGAGGCACCTTTTCAGACCCTGATGCCCACTTCTGTGGATTCGCAGGCCTCTGCTGAGACCCATTCTCTATGCTGCGAGATGCTTCTTCGACTATGGAACCTGCGGATGTCTCTACCTTGGATGAGTCCGAAGCCGCTGTGCAGGCACCGGCTTCTGAGGATGTATTCCATCCTACCAATATTCAAATCAAACCGATGACTTCGTTTTTAGCCAAAACGACTGAGTTTCTTAGTCACAGAGTACGCACCATGCCTACAAACCTATGACCAAAGCTCATGCTCAAGCTAGCTCCCATGCCACAAAAACAAATGCTTAGAATGACTGAAGACCTTATTACACTAATTAGGGGGAAGCCAACCTTACCCTGCTAAGAGACAAAGAATTGAGTTTCCTTCTGATTCTACAGACCAGGAGTCCAGTGACTCTGACCCTTCTGATTATCAGGACATGCCCTTATCAGCCTATGGGGATTCAGATGCAGAGGAATCCATTCTCTCTGCCTCCCCTCCAGAGGATTTTTTTTTTTTTTTTGGTGAAACCTTGCATACTTTAAGAGAGCATTTCCACTGGGAATGCCAAGACTATCCTCAGTCCAAAAAAAGACTCAGAGAATTTTTAGAGTTGCCTCAGCACAAGCCTGTAGCTATACCTCCTGTCCTGGATGTTGTAGATGATGTTTTTATGGAATCCAGTCTTACTCCAGATACATTACCCCTGGCCACTAGGAAACTTAACAGGTACTACAGAGTACCTGAGTCCCACAAATTTCTCTTCAAGAATCCTACTGCGGATCCAGAGTCCATTTCCCAGGAACCTAAAGGTATTAAGGCTACTATAGCCAAAAATCCTACCCCTTCGGACAGGGATTCCAGAGATTTAGACAGATGGGGTAAGAAGGTATATACCTCTGCAACTCTTGCCATCAGGGCATTGAATTGCCAGTTTCACATGTTGCAGTACCAGCAACATATTATGGAACTAATTAAACAAAAATGGTATTATTTCCAGATTGTACAGAAAATAAAGATTTACAAGAGCTAATGCATTATGCAAACTAAGTTAGTAAGCGTACTTTGCAGTGAGGCTTTGATGCCCTAGAAGCATCTTGCAGGGCTGCAGTCACTGGGTCTGTACTGAGAAAGCATGCTTGGCTGAAGGAACAAACCTTGCAAGATCATGACAAATCCAAATTACTAGACACTCCTTTAAATAAGGACTGTTTGTTTGGCACCAAAGCAGAAGATGTTCTTAAAAAGATGGAAGAAAAAGCTGGTCCTTTCCTGTCCCTTCCAGGCCTCCCCAGTCCAGACCCAGAGGAAACAGGCCACCCTGACTACACTCTCAGGGTATGCAGAGATCTAAACAATGGAGTGCCCCTCCCCAAAAACAGGGGAGTGGTAAGCCGTCCCCTTATAGAAAAAGTTCACAATTACTTTTCAGTTATCCTTCCCAGCCCTGCCCAAATACTTGTGCCCCTAGGAGGAAAACGTGCCCTTCATGCAAAAAACTGGATGTCCATTACTCAGGACCATTGGGTCCTAAACATTGTATCCCAGGGGTACAAATTCTACTTCCATTTACTGCTAACCCCAAGAGGGCTTCCAGACCTTCCTCCAAACCAGTGGGCAGATGCTCAAAAGCAAGTACTTTCCCTGCTCAATATCAGAGCTATTCATCTTGTTCGAGTAGAACAAAGGGGTCAGGGTTTCTACTCCAGACTGTTCCTGGTGCCCAGAAAAGAGGGCTGTTGGCACCCAATCCTGGATCTTTCAATTCTCAACACCTTTCTGGTGATCCCAAAATTCAGGATGCTTACCCTGCAACAGCTTCTCCCTATGCTAGCCAAGGATGCCTGGTTAGTCACTCTAGACTTAAAAGAAGCGTATCCGCACATCCCCATAAGAGAGTCATGCAGGAAATATCTACGTTTCAGGTCAGGATCTATGCACTATCAGTTCTCTGCACTTCCCTTTGTCTTATTTACTGCGCCCAAAATATTCACAAAATGCCTGGCTCCAGCCATTGCATACTGCAGGCAGAGAAATATCCAAATGTTCCCATACTTGGATGACTGCCTGATTCAGGTGGACAGTCAGGAATTGCTACTGCAGCACCTGGCATTTGTAAAAAGCCTTCTCACCTCATTGGGGTACACCATCAATAAAAATAAATCATAACTGGTACCTAGTCAAAAGATTGTATTCCTGGGAGCAAGCTTGGACACAACTTCCCAGATGGCATTTCTCACTTCAGAAAAACAGGTCTATCTGACAAACTACTTCAAACAAATGGCTACCAGAACCCAGCTTTCTGCAAGAAAAATACTGCAAGCCCTGGGGTTCATGGCCTCATGTATTCTGCTAATTCCATATGCAAGACTGCATATGAGGAAACTTCAATGGTACTTAAAAAGTCTTTGGTGCCAACATTCTCAGGACCTGGAAACAGTCATTTCAATCATACCTTGTATAAGGGCTGAGTTCCTTTGGTGGGCAGAAGTATGCAACCACAACAAGGGACTACTTTTCACTCAACCCCTCGCCGCCCAAGCCCTGACAACAGATTTATCAGGCTATGCATGAGGGGCTCACATGGCAGGCAGATGCATTCAGGGCCACTGGAGCCCAGGGCAGATTCTCCTGCATATCAATAAAAAGAGATGCTAGCTGAACAGAATGCTCTGACAGCCCTCAAATACCTAATCCTTCCAAGACAACTGCTTATAAAAACAGACAACACCACAGTTATGTGGTACATAAACAAGCAGGGGGGAACCAATTCTTACCCACGCTGCAGGTTAGCCATGGCCTGTGGAACATGGCCCTGAGAAACCAAGTGCATCTACAAGCTCAATTATTGCCAGGCAAACAAAATTCATTGGCAGACGACAAGCAGATATCTCCTAGACCCACATGAGTGGAAATTGGAGCCCAACGCCTTCAACCTTCTGATCCAGAGGTGGGGGACACCGGAGGTGGACCTCTTTGCCTCCCCTGAGAACCACCAGTTTAGCAAATACTTCACCAGGAAACTTCACAGCAGGGCCTGAAAGGTGGATGCCCTATCCTTTCAATGGGAAAACCTCTTAATTTATGCCTTCCCCCCTCTGCCCCTTCTCTCAAGAGTACTACTCAAGATAAAACAGGACAGGCCAAGGGCAATTCTTATTGCCCCAGACTGGCCACGCCAGCACTGGTACCCAATCTTACACAGCCTGACAACAGTGCCACCCTGGCACCTTCACCAGACTCCTACCCTGCTGTCTCATCAGAAGGGACAGATTTTGCATCCACAATTGCAAACCCTAAACCTTGCAGCCTGGCTTATCCCTTGAATACCCCACCTGCAACCCTCAGCAAACAGCTGCTGGACATCATTCTTGAAGCCAGAAGGCCTAGTACCAGGAAATCCTATGCTGAAAAATGGAAATGATATTGTTCTTGGAATCAGTCCCAAGGGAAGGACACAGCAGTGCCCTCCTTACCTGTAATCCTGGATTACCTAGCAGTGCTACCCCACAGAGGCCTATCCTTGTCCTCCATTAAGATTCATACCTCTGCCATCTCAGCTCATTATAATACTGAGCCACCTCTATTTTCTCATTCTCTCATTCTCTCATCAAACAGTTCCTGAGAGGGGCTAACAACTTAAGGCCCCCTAGGAGAGCACCCACCCCTGCCTGGAACCTTAACTTTGTACTGGAAAAGCTCATGCTTTCCCCTTTTGAACCTGCTGCCTCAGCAGAGTTAAAATTCCTCTCTTGGAAAACAGCCTTGCTTTTAGCCATAACTTCAGCAAGAAGAGTGTCTGAGTTACAGGCACTGATGGCTGAGGAACCCTTCATTGTTTTCCATGCTGACAGGGTTTCCCTCAGGACTAACCCATCCTTTATGCCTAAGGTGGTGTCCAGTGTGGCTCTAAACCAATCCATCCATTTGCCAACCTTCTTCCCTAATCCTCAGAATAAAAGGGAAAGGATCCTGTACTCCTTGGACGTGCACAGACAGCTTAGGTACTACCTTGATAGGACTAAGCCTTTCAGAAAATCTGACCAGCTGCCAGTCAGCTTTGCTACAGGAGCAGAGGGTAAGGCCATTTCAAAACAAATCATTTCCAAATGGATAGCACACTGCATCCATTTCTGCTACAAGCACCATGGAAAAGCTACCCCACAGGGGATCAGGCCACATTCCACTAGGGCTACTTCCACCTCTACAGCATTTCTCAGGGGAGTCCCTACCAAGGACATTCTGGAAGCTGCAACCTGGAGTTCTGTACACACCTTCACCAAGCATTACCACTTACCTATCTTTTCTAAATCCAGGGCTGGATTTGCTACAGCAGTCTTGCAAGGCCTACTAGCCAGCCCTAACACTTCTTGACTGCCTCCACCCTTCCTCAGCTTTGGGAATCAACCCAAGTGTGATGACTGCAACAGTGAAACATGAAGAACATAGTACCGTTGTGTACACTTACCATAAATGTAGATGTTCGAGTGTATTCACTGTTGCAGTCCTGGTTTCCCTCCCTCCATCCCCCTGGCTTTCTCTATCTTTCTGTCTCTCCTCTCTATGGCCATTGCTAATGTCATTGGTATTTACTTTTTACTGGTGGTGTTCCCCACCATATACCAACTCCCAATTTGGGGGCTCCTGACATTTGGGGCAAGAAAAACTGATGTAATGGCATCGGCTGCGTGTTTTATACCCCTGATGACCTGACATCATGGAAGAAGCAACAGCATCCAATGCAGAAATACTAAGACTTTGGTATTTGGGCTGACTGAAGGCTACCTGCAGGCAGATAACCCAAGTGTGATGATTGCAACACTGAATACACTCGAACATCTACATTTATGGTAAGTGTACACAACTGTACTTTTTGGTTCAACTACCAGGCTACTCCCTTGTTAAGCATTATTATTGTTTTATTGATGATTTGTTTTTTGTATGGGAAGGGGACAAGGAACAATTAAAGGATTTCATCAAGCAGTTAAATAGCAGCTCTGATTTTTTGAGTTTCACCCATGTTAGTGACACCACTAAGATTACTTTTTTGGATCTGGAAGTATTTAAATGAAGTCAGACATTTAAGTTGGGGTCAGTTATTAGCTATAAGAATGTTGCTAGTAACAGTTTGTTACAGTATTCAAGTATGCACTCCACCTACATGAAGCACAATATAGTGAATGGACAGTTAGGTTGAAAAGGCTTACTACAGATTTTACTTTTTTGGACAACCTTGTTGGTGAATTGCACAACAGGTTTAGATGCAGGGGTTATCCCCCTAGAGTTGTTGAGAGTTTATTATGTCAAGCAGTAGAAAGGGAAAAAGATGTTTCTAAACAGAAAGAGTTGTCCATTTGTATACCACTGTTTTTTACCACCAATAGTGGGGCAATTAGAAACATTATTAGCAATAATTGGAGAATTTTAGGTGCACATGGAGATTTGATGTCTATTTTAGGGGCTAATCCGAATTTTATTAACAAGAGAGACAAGAATTTCAAAGAATTGTTAGAGAAAGAAAATTCTGCTTGTGAGAGGGGAGGGGGGAATAGAGGCATGTTTAAGTGTCAGAACTGCAATTTTTGCAGAGCTATACAAGAAGGGCCTTATTTTGAGGTTAGTACCAGTGATAAAATGTGGCCAATACCAGGTCATTTTACTTGTAATTCCACCTCTGTGGTTTATTTAATTAGGTGCACATCCTGCACAGGTTTTTACAATGGCAAGACTAAGAGGCAGTTGAAAAATAGGATGTATGAGCATTATTATGCCATTAAAAATAAAAACATGGGCAATGCCTTGGTTAGGCACATGTCTTTGCAGGAAGGGCACACTAAGTTTTATTTTGCAGTCATAGATCACATTCCAGTGAGTTACAATGGAGACAGAGAGGCTGAGTCAAACTACAGAGAATTTTGGTGGCAAGTCCTGTTTAATGCTTATAACACACCTGGGTTGAATGCAGCAGTTAATTACAAAGTTATTTTACAGAGAAAAAGTGTATGTGACAAGCGCAAATGAAAAAGTATGCACTCTTTTCTTTTACTCTATGTATTAAAAATATGCATAATATATACATATATTTTAACATATTGTAGCTTTTTTGGTGTTTTAACTTATGTAAATGTATCTTTTAACTAATGTTATAGTATTGCATGAAAGCAGGAGTGTTACTTTAACAGATAGTTTGCATATTGTATTGCCTTTAACGAAGTACACTTGTTGATTGGCCACTATTTAATTAGATAGTGTTTAAAACATGTTAGATTACAAGTTTTCTTTAGTTCTGAAGAAGGTCTTGTTGAAGGTCTAAAGCACTTAACCTGAGCAATACTGTGGAATTTCAGCATGTTTTTGTTGATTTTTGTGAAGATTAAAGTCCTTTTGCATGGAGCTCCTGGTGGTACCTCATTTTTTGGTGATTTATGTGACACTCTGAATCCTGCTGAATCATTTTGGTATATCCAAAAGTTCTGGCATTGAGACACAGACCCACTTATGTTAACCAAGAACAAATCCTATACACAACAGTAACATTTTAACATTCCTGAATTTAGCAAACCCTACAATCAATTAAAATAATGCTCAACATAAAAAACATAATAGTATAAACAAAAGGGCAAACACTATACTTTGTGTCTGCGTTGGTGCCAAACTTATACTGTCACGTTTTTTACCATATCGGTTCCATCGGGCCTATGATCTGTTTTCTGGAAAGAGCAGAGATGGCATTTATGCTGACAGGAGTAAGTTACCCAGCAGACTGTGGAAATTCCCCTAATTTTTTATACGTGTCACAGCATCTTTAACATCCACAGTAGCTTTCACTAATTCAGGCAGCCAGGAGCTCACCTTAATGTCTCATCTAAAGGATGAAACCTCAACAACACAGCACTCCCCATGCCACATTGCGCTTCTAGTATTAAAACGTCCAAGCATGTGGTGTAGGAATAAAAAATACATAACCTTCAGGTCTTCAAAGCTTCAAAGTCGAGTGTGATGCCTGCTGATCTTCTGATATTATTATACTACCTGATAGCATCACATATCACAGATCCTACAACTTAATATTCAAACAAATGTACACAAGCTATGTAATAAGTAGTGTGTACTAGATTTGCAAACACATACCTTAGGTATGAAATACTCTCGGAAATGTGTATCACAGGTTGTTTCACGGCCAACAGGCAATGTGACAATATTACAGAATCTCTGAACTTCATGGATCACAGCATCAGTATAAGGCAGTATTTTTCTGTCTTCAAGTGTTGGCAGCCGGCCATCACCAACAACTTCATCAACTTCTTCTTGAACTTTTTCTAAATGTGGAAAAAATATATGTATATATTTAGATTCAGTATTGCCCATTAGGAAACGACTTTTTTTCCTCCCAAAAGAAAATTTGTATGGTTAATTTGTATGCTAGAAAACAATGATAAAAATAATAAAAAATAAAATAAAAATATATGTATATATGATGCCCATGCTGTTAGGAATCATCGCCACATTGAATTGCAATAGTTGGCCAAAAGCTGTGCGTAAGTTAGACTGAATACAAGTATTTACAAGCATCATGTTATACATACCAAAGTAACATGTAAGATGCTAATGTCACAGCTGTTGGCCAACTATTGCGATTCGATGTGGTGAGATTCGAAGAAGTTGACTTTCAACAATTATATTCTTTGATCCTGTTGTCTCAATGAACTGATATTCAATGCGTTCATCAGTCGATCTTTTAACATAGACCCATTGAAAACACTAGTTTTGCCCCTTTAGGAAATATACCAAACAATGAAAAAGTCACTGGGAGCTCACCAATGAGAGGAACGAGTAGATGTTTATTGAAGCAAAGCCACAAACAGCCACAAACACATACGTGAAACGAATATGCTGACAACCAGAGTTTTTAACGCTCTCACTGTATAAATCGCATTTTCGTTACACCTTCATCAGAATACTTGCTACAACAAAACATACAGTTCTATATATAAACCACTTAATTAAAAATCCTATATACCATTGGTCATCAATAACAAGGAATAATTAAACAATTGAACATTCATACTTAAAGGGAACAGACTCATTTAAAACAAAATTTTGTATTCTGTAGAAAATACACATACCAAAATATTTCATTTGATCATCACTATAACAACTATAATAATAAGCAAATAATAAAATATGTAATATAAATGTAAAATGATCATAATAATTACTACTAGATAGTTTGATCAATAAAATATTTATAAAAAGAATATGTGATGAATGTATATTGTGTTAAAATTAAATTGAATATTTGTAATAAATGTTTGAGTGTAATACTGATAGTACTATAAAATTATAATTTGGCTTGCCTTAATTTCAGGACTGGTTTAATAGAAACCATATCATTAAGTCCTGGAGGTCTTGAAGCATCTAACCATATCTGCCAAAAAAGCTCACGGTATTCTAGTCGTGTCTCCCACATACTGCCCCTAATGTCCTTAGTAACAATTTCTAGGACAAAAAATGTAAAACTTGCATCATTACAAACCAATTTGTGACGATATAATGCGTTATTAATATTTTCCTTATTGATTTCATAATGATGTTCATAAATTCGTGTTTTTAATTTCCTTTCCATCTTACCTATATAAAAGGAACAACACAATTTACACAGGGCGAGATAAACCAGTCCGTAGGAATGGCAATTTGCACAACATTGACTGTACAATACCTTTTTTCTGCTGGGTAATTCTATTTGGGATGCATTAATCAAATAACTGCATTGTGTGCAGGCTCCACATTTGTATGTGCCTACTTTAATTCCTTTTTTAAAAAAACGTGAATTGTATCCAGACTCAAACAAATTTTTATAATTAAAATCTTTTCTATATGTAAAATTCAAGTTGCTATGTCTTAACAATTCAATGTCAGTAATTTCTTGAAATTTTTGCCATTCTTTTGAAACCACACTCTTAATAATCCCTGAGTCACCATTATAATCAAGTACAAATGCATCATGTCTAGTAGTATCTGAAATAATATCATTAGAAGTATTTACAATATCCATAGTAACAATTTCTTGTCCTAAAATGGGAAGAAATCTACTCTTTCTACCACTAAATACTTCATTTTTTACTTCCTGTATTAAAGGTAGTGGGTAACCTCTATCTTTAAACATATCACAAACTTTGATACTTTTAATTTTTTATTCAACAAAAAACCCAGAGTACCATCAGTATTTGGTATCCCAAAGGTTCATAAGTGTGTAGCTGACCCTCCACTCAGATTAATTGTTGCCTCTGAAGGGGCAATTACTTCGTCACTTGCAAAATTTGTTGACAATAAACTTAAAGAATTATCTTGGAGGGGTCAAACTATACTAAAAGATTCCTGGGATTTCCTTAGACAATTAAAGCCAGAATTATTTCAAGAAAATCTGCTTTTTATTACATTAGATGTAGTTGATTTATTTGGTAGTATACCACATGATATTGGTTTAAGTTGGTTGGAAGAATACATGAACACCTTTGGACAGTTTTCTAATAATGACTTCCTTACCATACTTACATTAATGGATATTATTTTAAATAACAATTTTATGTATTACGAGGGTGAATTTTACAAACAGGCTAAGGGGGTTGCTATGGGTGCTCATTGTGCCCCAACCTATGCTAACTTAATATTATCTTGGTGGGAACACACTTTTGTAACTAATAGTGAATTCAAGGAATGTTGGATTTTTTACAAACATTTTCTTGATGACATCTGTATTTTGTGGATAGCAGGAAAACCGAAATTCCTGGAATTTTTGTCTTATTTAAAAGGAACCACTAGTTTCTTGGATTTTACCTACCAGGTCAATGAAGAAATACTTAACTACTTAGATGTTAGTATATCAAAGCTGAATGGTAGATTTTCTTCTAAAATCTACAGGAAACCAACCTTTTCCAACTCCTATCTCCACTTCAAGAGTGGGCACCCTTTTTTCTAGAAAAGGAACCTGATCAAAGGTCAGTTAGTTAGGGTTAGCAGGATGACATCTGAGGACAGTGATTTCATCATTGAATGTGACAAAGTTTGTGATATGTTTAAAGATAGAGGTTACCCACTACCTTTAATACAGGAAGTAAAAAATGAAGTATTTAGTGGTAGAAAGAGTAGATTTCTTCCCATTTTAGGACAAGAAATTGTTACTATGGATATTGTAAATACTTCTAATGATATTATTTCAGATACTACTAGACATGATGCATTTGTACTTGATTATAATGGTGACTCAGGGATTATTAAGAGTGTGGTTTCAAAAGAATGGCAAAAATTTCAAGAAATTACTGACATTGAATTGTTAAGACATAGCAACTTGAATTTTACATATAGAAAAGATTTTAATTAAAAAAATTTGTTTGTAAAAAATCCAACATTCCTTGAATTCACTATTAGTTACAAAAGTGTGTTCCCACCAAGATAATATTAAGTTAGCATAGGTTGGGGCACAATGAGCACCCATAGCAACCCCCTTAGCCTGTTTGTAAAATTCACCCTCGTAATACATAAAATTGTTATTTAAAATAATATCCATTAATGTAAGTATGGTAAGGAAGTCATTATTAGAAAACTGTCCAAAGGTGTTCATGTATTCTTCCAACTAACTTAAACCAATATCATGTGGTATACTACCAAATAAATCAACTACATCTAATGTAATAAAAAGCAGATTTTCTTGAAATAATACTGGCTTTAATTGTCTAAGGAAATCCCAGGAATCTTTTAGTATAGTTTGACCCCTCCAAGATAATTCTTTAAGTTTATTGTCAACAAATTTTGCAAGTGACGAAGTAATTGCCCCTTCAGAGGCAACAATTAATCTGAGTGGAGGGTCAGCTACACACTTATGAACCTTTGGGATACCAAATACTGATGGTACTCTGGGTTTTTTGTTGAATAAAAAATTAAAAGTATCAAAGTTTGTGATATGTTTAAAGATAGAGGTTACCCACTACCTTTAATACAGGAAGTAAAAAATGAAGTATTTAGTGGTAGAAAGAGTAGATTTCTTCCCATTTTAGGACAAGAAATTGTTACTATGGATATTGTAAATACTTCTAATGATATTATTTCAGATACTACTAGACATGATGCATTTGTACTTGATTATAATGGTGACTCAGGGATTATTAAGAGTGTGGTTTCAAAAGAATAGCAAAAATTTCAAGAAATTACTGACATTGAATTGTTAAGACATAGCAACTTGAATTTTACATATAGAAAAGATTTTAATTTTAAAAATTTGTTTGAGTCTGGATACAATTCACGTTTTTTTAAAAAAGGAATTAAAGTAGGCACATACAAATGTGGAGCCTGCACACAATGCAGTTATTTGATTAATGCATCCCAAATAGAATTACCCAGCAGAAAAAAGGTATTGTACAGTCAATGTTATGCAAATTGCCATTCCTACGGACTGGTTTATCTCGCCCTGTGTAAATTGTGTTGTTCCTTTTATGTAGGTAAGACGGAAAGGAAATTAAAAACACGAATTTATGAACATCATTATGAAATCAATAAGGAAAATATTAATAAAGCATTATATCGTCACAAATTGGTTTGTAATGATGCAAGTTTTACATTTTTTGTCCTAGAAATTGTTACTAAGGACATTAGGGGCGGTATGTGGGAGACACGACTAGAATACCGTGAGCTTTTTTGGCAGATATGGTTAGATGCTTCAAGACCTCCAGGACTTAATGATATGGTTTCTATTAAACCAGTCCTGAAATTAAGGCAAGCCAAATTATAAGTTTATAGTACTATCAGTATCACACTCAAACATTTATTACAAATATTCAATTTAATTTTAACGCAATATACATTCATCACATATTCATTCTTTTTATAAATATTTTATTGATCAAACTATCTAGTAGTAATTATTATGATCATTTTACATTTATATTACATATTTTATTATTTGCTTATTATTATAGTTGTTATAGTGATGATCAAATGAAATATTTTGGTATGTGTATTTTCTACAGAATACAAAATTTTGTTTTAAATGAGTCGGTTCCCTTTAAGTATGAATGTTCAATTGTTTAATTATTCCTTGTTATTGATGACCAATGGTATATAGGATTTTTAATTAAGTGGTTTATATATAGAACTGTATGTTTTGTTGTAGCAAGTATTCTGATGAAGGTGTAACGAAAACGCGATTTATACAGTGAGAGCGTTAAAAACTCTGGTTGTCAGCATATTCATTTCACGTATGTGTTTGTGGCTGTTTGTGGCTTTGCTTCAATAAACATCTACTCGTTCCTCTCATTGGTGAGCTCCCAGTGACTTTTTCATTTTTTGGTTTCCTATTCACTGGTATCTACTTGGTTTTTGGTTTCAAATATACCAAACAGGATGATCCACAGACAAACTGCAGACGTACTTAGAAACACAAAGGTAAGCATTTTTCAGTAAGGTTTTAAATATAAGCTGGACTTTTTAATGCAATTGTATATTTACACAGGGAACATCTTTGTGGGCCAGATTAATAGTCTTTGCAGGCTGTATCTGGCTTGCTGAATGGGAGTGTGAGACCCTTGCTATAAAGCATTAAATAACATAATATGTAAGCTGTACTGGGTTAACAACCATTTCACTAGAGTCAGTAACAAAGAGGAAGTGTTGCAGTAAGGCATTCCTGCTTCTGAGTTTAAAGCTAAATGTTATGGTGTCAGTAAGAGTACTAATGAAGTTGGGCAAGGTCATGATATAAATCAGCTCACAGAACATTAACAAATGGATCCATAGGAAGTATTATCCTCTACAATCTATTAAAAGGTAGTAGCAGGTATCATAATGTCACATTCTTCTCTGTTTTTGATACAGATTAAGAGTTTGAACAGAGGCGGTTCCAAGATTTATACTTTCATTATGCCTTCAGGTTCTTATAGATTTATTACAGCCTTTTAGTCCCAGTGGGTGCTTTAATTTTAAGTGTAACTGTATTATATATTATTCCAGTGCTCTGATAACCCCATGAACACTTGATGCTCTTCACAGATCTTATTAGGCAAATAGGTAACAGAAGTAGATTGCCAGGCCTTTCTAATGTACCTCACATGTACACACACACACACCTACAATAGTTTAAAGTCACCATCCAGCTACTGTATGTCTTTGGCATGTGAGGGGAAATTACAGTTCTCAGAGAAAACCCACACGAACATTGGATGGACATACAGACATTCCAGTGAAGGTACCCCACAAAGAAATAAACTGGAGATCCTCTTGATGTGAGATGACAATATGACAATACTATTCACTGTGCTATCCATTGTACCACACATATGTATGTTTACACACACACACACACACACACACACACACACACACACACACACACGTATTGTATTGTATATGTCATATGAGGAATGTCAGTGGCTCAACAGGTAGCAAACTCATCTTCAGTGGAGAAGGCCCACATCTGGAAGATGGATTACTGAGACTGCAGTTTAGCATAAGGGGGTGCCACACTTTTGAGTGTGTTGTCCTTTGAATGAGATATTAAATCGAGGTCCCATCTACTTGAGTTGGTGGTAGCTCAGGTGGATTTAGAAGATCAATGGTACCTATCAAAAAGTACAGGAAGTTCCCAGAAACCTTAGCAAAATTTCCCTAGTAGTGTAAATATCACCTCAGGTCTCCCCTGAAAAGAAGCCACTAGCCTTGATCAACAAAAGAAAAATAAAGAATATAAATATAAAGCCACAAGGAAAAACTAGTACTTCTTGAGAAACAAAGTTAATGAGCTGAAACTCTTGAAATATAGGGAAAAAAGAATCATAAACTGTAGAAAAGTTCAGTTGAGACTTCAGAGTAATTAAACAATTATACATTGTTTATAAATTGCTATTTTGATATTGACAATAAAATATATTAAATATCCACCTAGGGTAAGTAGATAATGGAAGGTAAAGACTCTTTGAAAGTAATGTTTGGCTTGTTTTAGTTATCAAACAGTTTGACCATATTCTGACTACAATTCTTGCTACACAGTCATTTTTTTGTAAAAATATTTTATTACAATTTTGATCAAAATAACTTACAAAATATAACAGTTAACTAATATACAATAAAAATGCAAACAAGAAACTATGCACAGAGTCCACAACAAAATTTGACAATCAACCATTAATATTTGTCTAGTAATTCTTTAAGCTTTTGCCAAGCTAAATGTTTGGGTGTAAGGTTTGAAGTTCTATTGTACATTGTCTGTATTTCTTTATTACATACACTTTTTGCTAAGCAAATGAATTCAGTAAAAGAGAGGATGTTTTAGTTTTCCAAATTTATTGTTAATAATTTTCCTAGCCATAGCTAGAATTGACCATAGGAGATGCACCCATATTTTGGAATGGAATCTGGAATTGAAGCATTAAATAAAATCAGGGAATCCAAAATAATACAATTGTCTGACCACAATACTTTAACAAAATTTCTAAGTTTAGACCAAAACCAGTTCAGACCAGGCTGATTAGTAACACAGGAATCTAGCCAATTCTGCTAGCCCCTGTTCCAGAATTTTCTAATTTTTGTGATATTTAAACCCCATGTTTGAGCTAGTTTGGGCTTGTTTGAATGAGGCTCTACTGAGATGCATCATCTCTGAGATGTTTTACACAATTCCTGAGGTTCCAAGACCAATCTAGTTGCTTTTTCATTTATTTAGGTTCATAGGTTCATAGGTAAGTACTAGTCTATCTGCCCAAGGGCATTTATAAGCCTAGCCAGAATGTGTTGGCTTTCGCCTCCCTTTTAGATTAGTTTCCTGAGCCTCTGTCCAGCAGGGCTATTGAAGTGATCTCAGAGGTAAATTTACGAATTCCCATCCACTCGTCAAGATTTCTCTTGAAGAGAGTCAGTGAGGGGCTTTGCCTAACATAGATTGGGATTCTATTCCAGAGTGAGCTAAGTCTCTGGGACAGGAATCTAGCCCTCCAGCATGTCTTATTTATTGTTGTACTGAGATTTAAATCCCTAGAGTGTGTGGCTGTAAGAGATTTAGTTTTCTTGAGGTGAAGCATGTCCATTAATTCTGGGTTAGACATGGCCTTATACGTCAGGCAGAGATCACCTCTAAGAAGCGATAAACAACTGAGTAGAGCTGGAGTTTCTTTAGTCGAGCTGCTTAGGGCATCTGTTTGAGGCCCACGATCCTCTTGGTGAGGTACTTCTGTGATATTTCCAGCTGTTGCAGGTGTCAAGTAAGGTACATCCCAAATGGGGCATTATACTCTATTATGAGCCTGATGTGTGATGAGTAGAGGGGCACAATGACCTCTCTTGATCTAGATGTGAACCCTTTCGTGATTAGGTGGGCTACATAGAAGGATTTTCTAACCACTTTGGCAATGTGATTATCAAAGGAGAGGTTGCTATCTATTTGGGTCCCCAGATCCCTAATTATATCTTCTGTACTTAGTGGATTACCACCTATGTGGTAGTTCATGGGCACTTTGTTTTTCCCAAAGGGGATGACTATGCACTTTTTGGCATTTAGCTTGAGGCCATGGTTCTGACACCAGGTATTCGTCTCCGTGAGACCCTTCTGGAGGATGTCTGTGTCAGTTGGAAAGTCGATTATGGCCCCCAGTTTGCAATTATCTGCGAACATAGTTCGCCATAGTCCTCCCGTGCTTGCCTGTACCTCAGAGAAGTATATGCCAAAGAGGAGGGGTCCCAGGACTCATCCCTGTGGGATGCCACTTATAACCGGTTTAGAGTCAGACATGGTACCCGCAACTCTGACCATGTGAGTTCTATCCATGAGCCTGTTGGCAACCCATCTCATGACATAGGGGTTAATGTTCAAGCTGGTAAGCTTATCTATAATGCCAGAGTGGGGAATGGTGTTGAAGGCCTTTGTGAGGTCCAAGTAGGCTGTGTGGACTACCTTTCCCTCATCTATGGCCTTGGTAACTGTTTCAAAGAAGTCAATAAGGTTAAGGAGGCAAGATCTGCCTTTAACAAAGCCGAATTGGGTAAGGTCCTGTGTCTGGAGGTTCCCAATGTCTCTGTTAATGAGTTCCATGATGATGCACTCCATAGCTTTGCAGACCAGGCTAGTCAGGCTTATAGGGCGATAGTACCCAGGATCCGTTGTGGCACCACCTTTGTGGAGCGGGATAACTGTTGCTGTACACCATTCTTTGGGTACATAGCCTGTGGTAAGGCTGAGTTTGAACAGAGAATTTAGGTTAGGGTTTAGTTCATTTTAGAGCTTGTGTAAGACACAGCCTGGGATACCATCTGGTCCCATTGATGCTGTGTTTTTGGCTTTGGAGAGGGTTGTTTTCACCTGTGTGTCTGTGATGTCTGGGGCTCTACATTCTTCTGGAATGGACACGGGCCCTTGTGGGGGTGTGGGGGTAAAGTTTGCACTGAACCTGTCAGCCAGGATGTTGGCAATGTCAGTTGGTTCAGTATATTTTTTGCCATTTTGCACTAGCTCAGAACAGATCTGAGAGTTGCCACCTAGATTCTTGACATAGCTAAAGAAGGCTTTGTGATTATCTTTAGAGTCTTTGGCAATTTTTCTTTCAAAGCTGGCCTTAGATGATTTTATCAGGGATCGTAGTTTCTTGCTAATACTGATCAGGGATGCCTTCCCTTTTTGGGATTTTGCTCTATCATGTAATAGTTTCCCCCTTCTGTTGTATAGCTTATTTATGGGCAGGGTCCACCAGAATGGTTTCCGCTTTTTGGAGGAGTGAGTCTTGGTTTTACTTGGGATGGCTCAATCCATGCATTCCTGTAGGTGCTCGTAGAATGCATTTGTAAAGCATTCTGCGGTTTGGGCAGCATTATCCTTTAGCATGGGGGCTTTGAAACTTTCCACCTCGGTCTTGAGAAGTCTGAAGTTTGCTTTTGAAAAGTTTTTCACAGTGGTTTCCTTGACTGGGGGTGGGGTCGGGATGTGGATGTCCAGTCTGATTAGTTTATGGTCTGATCTTTCCAGTGACGGGTTTACCTCTGGTGTGAAACATTGATCCCCCATGTTGGTGATGATCAGGTCCAATATGTTGTCACCTCTTGTGGGAGTGGTGACCAGTTGTTCCAGGGCATTTGAGTTTATAAACTCTAGGAAGCGTTGGGCAAAGGAGTTAGTACTTGAGTAGTTTTCCCAGTCAATGTTTGGGTAGTTGAAATCACCCAATATCATGGTGTTTAGTAGGACCTTCATATTTTCCAATGTTCTCAGGAATGCCGAGTGGGGGTCCTGAGACAAGGGGGTGATCTGTAGCAAGCTACAATCTGAAAAGCAGCTTTGCCCTCTGTTAGTTGCACATGGATGATCTCCGAGGCCTCGTGCTGTGCCACTAACCTGGAGGTGTGGGTATCCTTGATGAAAATGGATACACCGTCGCCTTTTGTATTTCGGTCCGGGTTCTGGGGCCGAAAGGTATGGTATGAGTTATAGCCTGGTAGTGCTGGGGTGCTCTCTGGAGCCTTAAGCTAGGTTTCTGTTACTGCACCGAAATCGATTCTCTCCATACTGAGGAGTGCCTCGAGTGCATGCATTTTGAGGTTTAGACTTCTGGCATTGAGAAGCATTACCCTCAGTTTTTGGTTTCTTGTGTTGTTTATGGAGGTGGGTTTGTCTTTTGAGCCTTGCCTAAAAAAGGCACTATGGGGTGGCAAGAGCCTCAGCCAGTATTCAAAAGCCTAAGGGCAACAGGTGCAAGCCGTCTCAGGTGAAGCAACGTGACTTGTCAGGCATGTCATCCCAGGCTGACAGACACTGGATCCCCTTTGAACGACACCAAAAGTTTAGCCAATTGTTAAAATTGATCATTTTATCTTTATACTATGGCATCATTCTTGGTGAGGGTAAGATGCTACTCAGGCTCAGGGTCATACCGGCCTGGGCTACATGATCAGAGAGCTCCTCTATGTCTCTTTTCATGTAGTCCAGGGAGGTACATCTCAGGTTGTTCACACCAACATGGACAATGACAGAGTCATATTTGTACCTGTTTTGGAGTGACCTGAGTGCTTGTGTTATGTGGCAGATCCTGGCACCCGACAGGCAGCTTACAGTAACTTTCTCCTTGTTCAGTCTAGTGAGTGGGACGTCAGTGTGCCTGACAATAGAGTCACCTATTACTAGTGTATTGGGTGTATTATTTTGCCTTAAGGGCTGTGATTGCATGGCACACTGACTTTGTGAAGTATGTGATGCATGGTTGTTGTTGGGGGGTGGAAGTTGCTTGGATGTCTGCTTTGGAGGTCTCTGCTGCTTTGGCAGATTTTTATTTAGAGCCTCCGAGTATGTTTTTGTGTATTTATGTGTGTTGTTTGCTAGTGAAGATATGACTGGTCTATGTGAGACTGGTAGTGTGGTGCAAGTGTTTCCCTTCTCCTCATGACTGGCTGTTTCAGTCTTGGGTTGAGAGAGCTTGGCCTCCAGTTTGGCTGTATAGTTGCATCTCTCACATACATTTGTGTTTGTTGTAAGGAGGAGAGGGTTGTTTGTGTACATGAGGCAATTGTAACATTGCCTCAAGATGCCCAGATTCACCAGCTGGACTGGAGAGTACACCTGAAACTGCCCTTTGGACATGCCTGAACAGATAAAGTGAACTGTTTTACTGATTGTCTGGTAGGGACGAATAGGGAGCCCTGTTCTTCTATATAGTATAGCGGGGTGTAGTGCTAGCATTTATTAGTGCTTACTAATAGATTTGAGCAAGTGCTGGACTGTAAAAGGAAATGTTTGAGTGCTTAAGTTGAGACTTTGGCTAGTTCCAAGGGAAAAATTAAAGAGCAGACTTCGTGGAGCAGGGAATAGTTTAACCCTAGCTAACTGGAGCTGTGCGGTGCTGCCTGGCAGGCAAAACCGCGCAAATGTGGGTTTTAAAGCAGGGAGATGAAAGAAATAGAAATTATCCCAAAATGGCCAATAAACTACTAGTTGCTGAGCTGAGACCACTCCTCCAGGCACAGATAGGCTGCTCAAAGCTCCCCACTCTCACTGGTGAACAGAGAAACTTCTTTTTATCCAAGTAAGGTATGGGCAACACAGGAACTTGTACCACAGCCCTGAATTCAGCAGAACCTGAAAACTGGACTAGACTAGATTAGAAAAGGCGGGAAACAAGTATATATATATATATATATATATATATATATATATATATATATATTTCTTTTCACAAAAAAATAGTAACTATACTCTAAAACACTTTAAATGCACAGAAAAGGCTAGCTCACTTGAGCCTACAACAGTTAAACAGATGATTTGAACAAATGACTAAAACAACTTTAGCAAGTGCAATCAGAGCAATAAGTACAATTTGCAGCAAAAATAAGCTTTTTAGAACACAAAAACGCAACACTTATTTTACTGCATTTGCCCTTGCCTTTTATTTTTACCTGCGCCTTATAGCTAATTTGTCACATTTGCACTTTTTAAAGCAATTTACTGATTAACTGCATTTCATTACTGCTTAACTGTATTTCATTGCTGTTTACTGCAATTCATTACTGTTTAAGTGCATTTTACTGCATTTCATAGCTGTTTAACTGTATTTTTTCATACTGTGATTTCTGTTTTTGTCTATAAGTGGTTAATCTGTGCTTTTCTATGAGTTTTACTGTGTTCTTAACCCATAAATTGAGTAGCATAGTCTGGATACAGATTTGCTGCATCCAGAGGTGTTGTTTTTCTGCCTCCTGAGTTTCTGACAGCCATCACTAGTTACTGCAATTTATTACTGTTTAACTGCATTTTACTGCATTTCATTACTGTTTAACTGTATTTTTTCATACCGTGAGTTCTATTTTTGTCTGTAAGTGGTTAATATGTGCTTTTCTATAAGTTTTTCTCTGTTCTTAGGCCTTAAACTGAGTAGCATAGTCTGGACACAGGTTTGCTGCATCCAGAACTGTTTGTTTTTGTCTTCTATGTTTCTGGAAGCCGTCTTGTGTTTGCCTTCTGTGTTTCTGGCAGCCATCTTGTGTTGGTAGGGGCCCATCATCTCTGCTAGTGAGAGTAGCAGGGCTGCCTGGAACTTGTCTGGCACAGGCTGATTTGTAAAGAAAGAAGGGGCTAGCAGGATTGGCTAGATTTCTGTGTTACTAGAATCTTCTATTTTTTTGTGGTATTTAAACCCCGCATTTGAGCTGGTTTGGGCTTGTTTGAACCAGGCACTGCTGAGATGCATCATCTCTGTGATGTTTTACAAATTTTCTGAGGCTCCAAGACCAATCTAAGTGATTTTTTATTTATGTTCAATTATTTTATTACATTTGCACTTGCCTTTCATTTTTATATGTGCCTTATAGCTAATTTAATACATTTTCACTGTTTTAAAGCAATTTACTGATAGACTGCATTTCATTACTGTTTAACTTTATTTCATCACTAGTTACTGCAATTTATTACTGTTTAACTGCATTTTACTGCATTTCATTACTGTTTAACTGTATTTTTTCATACCGTGAGTTCTATTTTTGTCTGTAAGTGGTTAATATGTGCTTTTCTGTAAGTTTTTCTCTGTTCTTAGGCCTTAAATTGAGTATCATAGTCTGGACACAGGTTTGCTGCATCCAGAACTGTTTGTTTTTGTCTTCTATGTTTCTGGCAGCCGTCTTTTGTTTGCCTTCTGTGTTTCTGGCAGCCATCTTGTGTTGGTAGGGGCCCATCATCTCTGCTAGTGAGAGTAGCAGGGCTGCCTGGAACTTGTCTGGCACAAGCTCATTGGTAAAGAGAACAGGGGCTAGCAGGATTGGCTAGATTTCTGTGTCACTAGAATTTCTATTTATTGTAGTATTTAAACTCCTTATTTGAGGTGATTTGGGCTTTTTGTCAGTCAATCCCCACAACTGCACTGTTTTTAACCCATTGCAAGGTATTCCAGCTACAAATTTTCCCTTAGTAGCACTTGTGTGATCACCTAGTAGTACTCATCTTAGACCTTCTACCCTTTACCCCCTTAGCTTTCTCTTGTCTCTCTCCCTCAGATTCTGGCAAATATGGATGGACAATTTTATATGATTTCTCCTGCCACTTTGGTGGATATGGGCATCCTGAGACAGTGTAGCAACTGCGTTATGTACATGGACAACCCTCTACTACTACCAGCTGGGAACACAATTTATGAGAGAAGCAATTACATTAAGAACCAAGAGTCTATGCTCTCTCCCTCACAGAGTATATCTGGCACTGAGAAGGTTGTCAACACAAACACCACATTTCAAACACCACCCCCACCTACACAGCACACACCCACATATGAGGAGATCCTCAACAAAGACATACCCAAACAAATGAGACCTCAGAGGCAAAAATAAATGCAAACTCCACAGCCCACCACACTACACACCACACATAGTTCACACACCTATGTCTCACAGCCACTAAGGCCTAACCATAAACCCAACATATTAGTCATAGGAGACTCCATTGTGAGACACATACACATGTGCCTCTCACCAGGCTGGATAAGGAGACAGTCATGGTTAGTTGTTTGTCAGGTGCCAGAATCCACCATATCACACATATGCAGTCAAGTGTCTGAACAACAGGTACTGTTATGACTCTGTCATAGTCCATGTTGGCGTGAATAACGTGAGACATATCTCCCTGGACTAAATGAAGAGAGACATGATTGACCTCATTGAATATGTATCCCAGGCAGGTATGTCCCTAGCCTTAAGCAGCATTCTACCATCACCCAGAATGATGCCTCAATACAAACAGAAGATGACTAACTTTAACAATTGGCTTCATTTCTGGTGTCATTCCAAGGGGATCCAGTACCTAACAACCTGGGAAGACATGATTGACAGACCATGATGCTTTGCCACAGATGTCCTGCATCTGTCTCCCTTGGGCTTCAGGCTTCTGGCAAAGGCTCTTTCCTCCCCCATAGTGCCTTTTTTAGGCAATGCTATGAGGTCAAAACTACCAACATGAACATTTCTTCAAAAAGCAAATTAAAGGTCATGCTGCTAAATGCTAGGAGTCTAAACATGAAACTGCACTCACTGCAAGCATTCTTAACAATGGAATATGTTGACATTTGTGCAGTCACAGAAACCTGGTTCAAAGCTGTGCAGAGCGCCCCAGCAACACCAGGTTACTCATCCTATCATACATTCAGACCCCAAACCATGGGCAGCAAAGCAAAAGGAAGTGGAAGTTCAAGATCTACACACCTCCAGGCTGGTCAAACAGTATGATGCACAGGAAACCCTCCAAGTGCAGTTAACCATTGACAAGACCCCTATTCAAATCATAGCCAGATACAGGTGCCCAACTTTGACTCAAGATGCCCACTCCCCCTTTCTGGGCGTCTTTGAATCTATCAAGAGTCAACCCTTTACCCTGATCCTGAGGGACTTTAACTATCCAACCATAGACTGGAAAAACTACTCATTCCAAAACAGAAATGCCCAGAGACTCCTTGATTTTGTGGACTAGGTGGTCAACACCCCCACAAGAGGTGATAATATCTTGGACTTGGTATTAACCAACATGAGTAACCACTGCAGCACCCCTACAGTGTCATCTTCCCTGGTAAGCAGTCACTTTTGAGGTCACCATCTCCCCAACCCCCCCCAACAGCTAGTGCTAAACATAGAAACTTTTCCATAGCTGATTACTACCTCCTGAGGGAAGATATAAACAACTTCTCAGCTCCCTCCCCCTCCATAGTAACTGGCACAAATGTCCATACCTACACCAAAGTACTGTACAAGCATTTATATAGCTGCAAGGATTACCAGACAGGACAAAATACTCCTCCACAAGGAAGAGTAAGCCTGTCTGGTGGACATCTGAAATAAATAAATTCTATAATAAAAGGGAAAAAAATGCTGTCCAGGATCAAGAAGGAGTGGGTACCTAATAGGAAGCAATCACTCCATAGCCTGAACAAACAAATAAGAGCACTAGTGAAATCCTCCAATGCTAACGTCGAGTCCAAACTGGCCACATCTACAAAAGACAACCATAAGGCCTTCTTCACATATGTCCGCAATCTCAAAGAAAGCACTCAGATCTGCTTAGAAGTAGAAGTCAAGGACACTACATACACAAACACTGTAGCTATAGCCAACCTGCTGGCAGACAGATTCAGTGAAAACTTCACCTCTCTGTTCCCCATCAGTAAATCAGGACATCCACTGCACCTGCCCCCCTCTCCTTATCTCTAGGGAGCAAGTCATCTCTGCCCTCTGAAAATTAAAAAAATGCAGCCTCTATGAGACCTAATAGCATTCCAGGCTGTATCCTACATGAACTTAGGCAGGAACTTGTAGCATTGTTAGGCACCCTATTCAGCCAAAGCCTGAGAAGTGGCTTTGTCCCAGCTGAGTGGAGGGCAGCCACTGTCACCCCTTTGCACAAAGGTGGAATGTCCACTGATCCAGGAAATTAAAGACCCATCAGCCTAACTAGCCTGATCTGCAAGGCCATGGAACAGATTATCATGGACCTCATTAACAAGGACATTAGCAACCTCCAAACACTTGATCCCACACAGTTTGGTTTCATCAAGGGGAGGTCATGCCTGTTAAACTTCTTTGAGACAGCCACCAATGCCATGGATGAGGGGAAAACAGTGCACACCACCTACCCGGACCTGGCCAAACTCTCTCAACTAGGTATCAATCCATATGTTACAAGATGGGCAGCAAACTGGCTCACTGATAAAACCCACCTAGTCAAAGTAGGGGAAGCCACCTCTAGCAGTATACCAGTAATGCGCAGTGTACCCCAGGGTCAGTCTTGGGGCTTCTGTTGTTTAGGATATACTTTTCTGAGGTGCAGGCCAAAACCAGTGAGCTATGGCTGACCAAGTTTGCAGACAACTGCAAACTGGGCACTGTCATCAATTCCCTTAGTGATGTGAACATACTCCAAGAGGGTTTCACCCAAACAAATGAGTGGTGCCAGAAACATGGCCTCAAACTGAATGCCAAAAATTTATCATTATCCCCTTTGGAAAGAGTGACATCCCCAAAATTGTGACATTAATAACAAGGTCCTAAGCATGCAATCAGACATGAGGAATTTGGGCACCCAGGTTAATAGCAAACTGAATTTTGACCACAATATTTCCTCTGTTGTATGGAAAGCTTTCTACATGGCCCACCTCATTAGGAAGGGTATCTCATCCAGGGACAAGAAAGTCATAACATCCCTGTATTCTTCCCTTATATAAGACCCATTATTGAGTACAACTCCACTTTCGGTATGTACCTCAAAAAGCACATGCAGCAGCTGGAGAGCCCATGGAGGTTCCTCACCAGTAGAATCCAGGGCCTCATACATCTACCCTACACAGATAGGCTAAAATCCTTGTCCCTCTACTTGGTCTTATACAGACTCCTCAGAGGTGTCCTCTGTCTGGCATACAAAGTAATCTCAGACCACACATGATGGGACTGTTGCACATCTGCAAGCCAAGCTCCACTTAAGTAACCCGCATGCATGAACTCAACCTGGTCTGTGACATCAATAGGACTTGTTGGTGGGACAGATTTGTGTCCCAGAGATTCCCCCTTCCATGGAATAGACCTCCTTTCCACATCAAGCAGAGTACCTCATTAACCCTTTTTAAGTACAACCTGGATAACTGGATGGGGAACAGAAAATACACCCCTGGCTTTCCACCTTTGTCCCTGCTGGACAGGGGCATTGGGTGCTGACTTGTTAGAACATGGGTAAATTCTTGGCTAGGCTTGTAAGAGCCTCAGAGCCAATAGCCTATTAACTTGCTATGATCCTATGAAAATGGTACAATCATTCTACATTCAATAATCATGTAAAGTCAATTAGCATCTATAACATCATCACATCTCCAGCATTTTATTTCCTTTTTTATAAATCAAAACAATTTTATGTTATGTTAAAAAGTTTCTATGTAGATATTTCCAAGTAAATATTTTCCAAAAAGTGACAATGTAGTGTAATTTACAGGTTTTAAAGACAACATCTTGTTCATTTCTGAGAAAGTTTCATTATTAATCTTTGTTGAATATTCCCAAAACAATGAGTCAAAAGGAAACAACTCCAATCTTAAAATGTTATATATTATTGATAAATAAGACTTATGTTTTGATTATTCACTATTATTCTTAAAGAAAAGTTCCAAAATTCTTGGTATGGGTTTTTTTATTCATATTTATTATTAGCTGTACTACATTGTTGATAATTCTCTACATATTTGAATATCTAATCAATTATTTTTCTTCATATTAAATTTAACTAATAAATGATCAACTGAATGTATTTTATTTCCATCTAGGAATTGCTTCCAAAACTTTAAGTTGTCTTCTTCAAAATCAAGCATTTTATTAAAATTAAATGACTCCATACAACTATTTGTACGGGTTTTAGGAAACATCAAAGTTAATAATGCTTTAACTAGGTGGTTGCTATGCATTACTTTTCTAAACATATTTAAAATGTCATTGACATATGGAATAGAAGCAAGACAATTTCTATTATTCAGACAAAAATCTTTTATAACCCAATAAGTTTTATTAATGTTTGAGTTATGAACTGTATTTATTTCAACTGTATTATTTGAAAATAAGAGTTTGAAGTATAAGAGGAATTTAGTCAGTTAGCATGTAAATCTATATTAGTAAACCCAGTTCTACCTTCTACCCAAGACTTAACATGCCAATCAATTCCTATTCTAGTTTTCTGAGCATACCATAAAAAATTAATTAATATAGAGTTTCATTGTTTAATAGTTTTATTGGATGGCATTAAAATTAATGATTGCATATAGTGTACTATTTTTTTGGCAGAATAGTCATTTTTATTAATGTAAGTCTATCTTCCATAGTAAAATGCATTTTATTCCAATTTTCTTTTAATTTTAATAATGTATTTGCTAATGATTTATAACTAATGTTTGTCATGTCTTTCCAGCTATTTTTATATTGATTCCTAAACATTTAAGTTGTTTATTTTCCCAGTTGAAATAATTATAATTTCTTAAAAAAGTATTTAACTTTTTTATTTATTACAAATGTTTATGTTTTATTATAATTAAAGCTTGATGATAAAATCCTTTCAAAATGTTTTATGGAATTAACAATGCACTCTAATGAACAATCAATACCACCAATAGTTAATAGGATATCATCCGCAAATAATTGGATTTTAGAGTTATAATTATTATTTATGGAAAAAAACTTTATCTGTTTATTTGATCTAATAGATGCTGCAAACGGTTCTACTGGTAAAGCAAACAATAAGAGATACAAAGGGCATCCTTGTTCTGTTCCTTTAAATATTTCAAAGGAACTAGATAAGAATGAACCTATTTTAACATAAGATAATGAATATTATATAATTACATTATTAACTGCACAAAATCAAATGAAAACTTATATTCTTTGAGTACTTTGCATAGATAATCCCAATTAATTCAATCAAAAGCTTTATCTAAATTTAAGCTTATAATGGAAAGCTGTTTTTTGCTTTTGTTAGCAACATCTATCAGAGATAGGAGTCTAATAATGTTATCTTGAACCTTCTTATGCAGAATAAATCCAGTTTGGTCCTCTTCAACTAGTTTGGCATCTCTTTGCCAAAATAAACACACACATTTTATAATGAGCATTAAGAAGAGAGATGGGACAATAGGATGAACATAGATATTGATGAAAATGTCCAAGAAAGATACAAGTTTAATGTATTTTTGATCTCTTCAAACACTTTTAAAAGAGTTTTTAAAATACTATCAGGAATTAATTTATATACCCCTAGTATTATGCCACCCAAACCTGGGCCTTGTTCTTTTTTAGGTTCTTGATTTCCTCCTTCAGTTTTCTTAAAGAAATAGACTTATATAATTTATTATTTTCTTCATCTGTTAATTTATGTGTTACATTTTCTCTTAAAAAGTTATGAGTTAGTTTATCATTAGCAAGTGTTAATTTACTGTTATTAGTTAATTCATGTTTCCTAAAACCTTCTAGTATAGCTTTTAGGTCAGTTGCTTTTTTAGTTTTATCATTACTTTTGTATGTAATCTCATTAATCTCATTTATATTACTTATTCTTTTAGACTTTATTGCTAATCTATGTAATTTTTTAGGATTAATAGAGTAAGATTGAATCTTTATTTTTTCCACATTTATTGATACTTTGTGATTCAGTATTTCTAAGTATTTTTGATTTAAATCTTTCAGTTCAAGGTTTACTTTTTTATCATCAGCTTTGAGATTTACTTTTAGTTTATCAATTGTTGACTGTATTTCAGTTAATTCCTTGTCCCATTCTTTTTCTTTTACAGAGATACCAATTCTTAATTCTGCCATATAAGTATGATTTTAGTGTATCTCATAAGATAGTATCAGTAACTTCTCTATTATTATTAAATTCCATGAATAAATTTAATTAATTTAATAACCATTCCTTGAATCCTTTATTTTTTTATAATACAAGCAGGAATTCTTTGACAATAAATCCTCCAGTTGGGGGCCCCCAACTATATATACTAACACCAGGATTGCACTACAGTGGGGGAAAGGACATATACCTTTGACTTGCCTTAGAATACTACTTGTCAGTGAAATGAGTTTTAGGTGAAATGAACTTTCAGTGAAATAAACTTTAGGTGATTTGGTCTCAGTGAAATGGGTGTCAGTGAAGTGATATGAATCCATATGTATATATATGGATCTACGTTATTCTAACAAATGATCATTTTACAGAAACTGACATCAACTAAGAGATAATGTCGAAAGTGGATTTCAGTGAAAACACAACTAATAGAAGGTGAAATGGCTGCACCTATAACTAAACTGCAGGGCAGTCAGAAGTTGTACTTACGTACTACATGTTACGATGGCAGATTTCTGCAGACTCCCACCTGGTGTGCTCGGTCAAGTATATCAGACTGGTACATCGCAACGTGGAGGTGAGATATTACTAATGGAAGGTTACATGTATCACTTAGAGAAAAGAATCAAAACAAAAAAGTATTGGAGTTGCAAATATAAAGTGTCAGAGAAGTGTAGAGGACAAGCCATAACTGTATCAGTTACTACAGGTGAATAATAAGTTAAATCAGTGGAACACCACCATTCAGGAGGACCACAGGAAGTGGAAAAGTATAATGTTTGTGATAATTTGAGGCAGAGAGCAGCTTTATCTAAAGATTCACCTTGTTTAATAGTGGATGATGCCTTAGCATCATCTTCGTTAGATTTAGCTCCACATTTACCCAGTAGAACATCACTCTTACAGTTAGGAGAGTTCGTGTGAAACAGAGAGGATCAATGTAAATGACTCCATACTCTCTAAGTGATATTGTTCTTGAGAATTTCCCTTTAAAGGGTAGAGTGTTTCTAAAGAAAATGAATGACAGCAGTGGTCAAAACATTGTTGTAATGTTAAAGGACATAAGTTTGGCAGATATATGGTTAATGGATGGTACATATTTTTGCAGAGATGCACAGTGTTGTCAGCTTTATACCATACACTCGGTTGTGAAGTATGGTGCTTATTCTAAGAGTGTTCCATTAATTTATTGTTTAATGACAAAGAAGTCTTTTTGATGTTATAACTTTGTGTGGCAATGCTTCTTTGAGTTAATCAGGGAAGAAAACTTAACATGCAATGTATCTTTTATACTTTGCAATTTTGAGGTTGCAGCTATTAAAAGGATAAAGCGGAATGTAAGCAATGTATTATGTAAGGGCTGCTTTTTTCATTTTGGTAGAAACGTTTGGCGCAAAGTGCAGGCACTCGGACTAGGTTCACTGTACAACTCTGACATGCATTTCCAATTGGCTGTGAAGCAACTGGCTGCTTTAGCATTCTTACCAGAAAACAAAGTTATGCCTACTTTCATCCTACTGAAAAGTACATTCCCTGAAGAAGGTAAACCGTTGGTAAAATACTTAATTGAATGGTATTTGCTTGGTAAACTGAGAGCTTTCTGTACTAGATCCACATCATGATACGATTCCCTCCACTGTTTCTTATTAAGTTTTGGAATGTATCTGTGCTAAATGAGCTTAATTTACCTAGAACTCAGAATGCCGTCGAAGCATGGCACAAGAGGTTTAAGTGTATAGCAGGGAAAGTGGTTTCTGATGTATACAACATTATGATGGCGATTGTATGCAAACAAAACAGGGTAGATGAGATTTGTAGGAGATTATCTGCTGCTTGCCCTCCTTCTCCAAAGAAAAGAGCCTTAATTCGAAGGAAGCAGAAATTCCAAACAATCTTTGACCACAAGGAAGACTATGATACATTGGAATATGTAAGGGCAATAGCTTCTCTTTTGCAAATGTAGTTTAATTTTCACGTTCTACATTATTTGGGGAATTTGCACACATTCTAAAGGAGTGGAGGAATTATTTCAGTTTTGCTCATGTGGCAGTAACTACACTGCAAACAACTTTGATTTTTGATGTCTGGAGCACTGGGGAATGACTGCAGTAATCTGCTGAATGTTCATTTGGTAAAATGATCGCCGTTAAAGTGTAGTTTTGCACAAGTGCAGTTTCAGTTGATAAAGCATGTTGTTTTCACATTTGGTAAAACAAACATTCATTAGAATAAAGTAGATCCATGTATATAGATATATATATATATATATATATATATATATATATATATATATATATACACACACACACATATATATATACAAGTAATGAGCATAAATATAGAACTTCATAAAAAATGCCAAAAAAAGTGTTCTAGGTCAAATATATGAATTCTAACACTTATTTATACTAATATATAATGATGTTCTTAAAGATTTTTCATAGCAGGATGTGTCTTAACTAAATTATTATTCACTTTTAGATATAGATTATTTAAGAATCTCATTTACTACACCTATTATTTAAAATCATATTCATATATATTAATATAGTATAATATAGTGATATAATCAGATATACTTTCATAAACCAAAAGTTAAGACCTTTCATCCAGACCCTTAAACAATGCATATTTATACTATTATATAATGAAATAATACAATTTAACACCTCTGGTTCATGTGTCAAAATTACCAAACTCTTTCCATACTAGACAGTACAAAAGATCTTTTCATATTACTATTCTCTTTAAATTATATAAGAATATTTCTATTATTTTTCTAGTACATAAAATCTCATCACTACAAAACAATCTGGGTGTTTACTATAGTAATAAAGACATAAGTAACTAGTTGTATATTTAACATTGCTGCTGCTTCTTTTTTCCACTTTTGAAGCAACATTTGAAATCTACATCTCACTTTGAATTAATATCCAGTTTATAAACATATCTAATAGGGAAGTTATTGCACATTATATACAAATACTCTAAAACAATTAATAAGAGGCATTTTGTCAAATCATTCATCTATAATCAAAATACTTTGCTGCAAATACAGTCATTTTATATGTTCAATGTATCCTAAATTCTTTGATATTGTGAACTGTCAGAGCCAGCTCAAAATATTATAACAGACATTTCGAATATATATGCTGTTTGTTAAATCAGCATTTAAAAAGCTTGTGTATTCATTAATTTCTTCTGGACTGACATCTGCATCTTTTAAATATAAATTATGTTTATTGTTTTACTTTAATATTATTTAAAACATTGAATTCTACCATTAGAATTGAAATAAATAAAGTCACTGCATTCCAAATTACTAAAAAGCTTTATTTCTAGTCTTTTTTCCTTTTGTTTCTTTGTTTCTCTGTCTCCGTGTTCCAAAATGCATTTCCTGTAAGATAAATATAAGATAAAGATTTCTGGATGCCGTAATGTGATGGTAAAATCAGCTCGGTCTTCTATTTTGCTTCCTGATACCTGCAACTCCACTAAAGGCAAGGAAACTGCTTCTTTGTGAAAATTTGAGTGGGAAGGTAATTTAAAAGATTGTTTTAACTATAACAAGCTTGTGACCACTCCAGTGAGCAGTTTACGATAAAAAAAAAACTCTTGATGCAATTCTGATAAAACCTCTTGAATATCAATCATTTTAACATTACCATACATAATATAACCACTTAAAAAACATTTCTCTTCGATTATTAATATTGTCTCAACATATTTTTTAAACCGTGACTGACAATAAACTTTACAACAAAAGGATCAAGTAAATAAAATAATCAAGCAAATACAATTATCAAGGGGCAAAACAAATGAAGTTACATACATCACTATATTTCATTCCAAATCAGAGCACCACACAGTGACCCACACTTCAAAGCCTCTGCACTCCAACAGAGTCAGTGTCCATATACAGCACCAAAACATCATTAGCAAATAGTGCTGTCACAATACTACAGACTACCTATTTATTGGTGTATTAAACTGTATCTTGCACCTAGTTATCAAAATTCTATGCTGTGCTTTAGAAGTTGTTCATAAATGTAAACTATTAGAGTATTTTTTTAAATTTTGTTGACATAGTAAAACATTGATATTGGCTAGTTTCTTAGAGGTTGTTGAAGCAAAGATTTAAAAGCATAACAAGACATATAACAATGTAATGAGACTATTTTTCTTTAAACCTTTTGTTATTTTTCCCTGTAGTTGTCCATCCATTTTCAAGTGCATTTCTTTTTGATCTAGTCAAAAACCAGTCCATTTCTTCAAGTTTATCCAAACATTTATTTTTTCTGTACAAAGTCAAAAGTTTCCTCAAGTGTATTGAATGTTTTCTGTCCATCAGGAAGATGAAGTTTTATTCTTGCTGGAAATAAAATTAGTGCGTTGATGCCAGTTTCCTTTAGATGTTTAATCAGAAGACTGCATTATTTTTTCTTTGAGACTACTGATGCTGTGTAATCATTATCAACTCTAATACTTTTTCCATTTATTCTTATTGGTGTGTTTGACCATGCTGTTCTAAGCATCAAGTCCTTGTACTGAGTAGAAAGAAAAATTACTATTATAGATCTTAGCAAATAAGTGTTTTTAGTTCCAAAAATGTACTTTATTAACAGTACTTGTAACCAGTATTTTATTAATCTGTAAATGTGTGTCTCTATCAGACAATAATTCAGACATGCTGATTAGATTAATAAAAGACTGATTACAAGTACTGTTGATAAAGTACATTTTTGATGCATGAGCTGTTAATGGATGGTTTCATTGATCACGGGTTGTTTGAGTATTTTACAGTGGAGTACCCATGACTCCTATTCTCTATGGGCTTCCTAAAGTCTATAAAGATGTTCAGAAACCACCTATGTGCCCCATTTTTCCAGCAGGGGCTGTGTCACAGAGCCACTTTCTATTTTTGATGAAGAAGTTGAGGAATGTACTGGACAACACTGAGAATGTGTTAAAAGACACTAAGATTTTTTTTAAGTGACTTTTATATCTCTGGTATCAGTTATGATCCGTAGATGAGGAATTGTATTTTGTAATACTCAATGGAATGTCTTTGTTTGCCTTCATTCCTAATGATATAGGAGTAAAAAATGTTAGGTTATACTTGAGTGGGAATACTGATTTTACAGCTGAAAAGACTGAGTTGATTTGAGTTTTAATAGAGTTAATTTTAGAGAATAATATGTTTATATTTAATAATGAGTTTTACATACAAAAGGTTGGCATAGCGATGGGCACAGCTTGTGCCAACAACTACGTGAATAAGAAGTTATGTACTCACCATAACGTTCCATCTGAGTAGGTAGTTTCATTTGTCTGCAACCTGTGGGTCTTGGATCCAATATCGGATCCGAGCCGGCAACTTGTTTCAAGCTAATGGATCCGAGCTCCTAGCTCCTCCCTTCACCCATAATCCCCTGCTAACCCTCCATGACCTCAGATAGAGTTTGCCCCTCAATATATGCCCAAAAAAGGGTATCCAACTACCAGTAGATCTGAAGAAGGCCAGGGGGAAGGAGGGGGGGGTGGTTGCAGACAAATGAAACTACCTACTCAGATGGAACGTTATGGTGAGTACATAACTTCTTAATCTGAAGTAGGAAGTTCATTTGTCAGAAACCTGTGGGACAGAGTCCCCAGCTACCTGCACCTTGGGTGGCCATCATGGAAGGATATTACGAAGCACCGCAGAGCCAAAGGATGCTGTCCCTCTAGAAAGCACATCTAGCTTGTAGTGGTTAATAAAGGTATGAGATGAGGCCCAAGTGGCTGCAGAACAAATATCATCCAATGGAACTCTAGACTTGAAGGCCGCAGAGGTAGAAATGGAGCGGGTGGAATGGGCACGAACTCCTTCGGGTCCGGGTCTACCCGAGGCTTGATACGCCAATAGGATACATTGAGAAATCCAGCGTGATAAAGATACTTTTGAAATAGCTTTCCCCAGGTTAAATTTGGCAAAGGAAACGAACAGCTGGTCGGATTGTCTATGGCCAGCTGTCCTATGAGTATAGAAGCGAAGCTGCCTATGAACATCTAATGGGTGCAGCTTGTATTCTCCTTTATTTTGATATTTAGGGAAGAAAACCGGTAGATTTATGGATTGATTTATGTTGGCTTCCGATGCTATTTTGGGAAGAAAGGAAGGATTGATCCTGAGGTACACTCTATCTGGGTGAAAGATCAGGTAAGGAGGCTTCACCGAGAGAGCTTGAAGCTCCGACACTCTTTTTGCTGAAGTGATGGCAACAAGGAATGCTGTTTTCCATGTCAAGAATTTGAGATCTACTGAAGCAGCGGGTTCAAAGGGTGGAGCAGTCAAGGCTTGAAGAACTAGTGTAAGATCCCAGGGTGGTATGGCTTCTTTTACAGGGGGTCTAAGTAAAAAGGTGCCCTTGAGAAAGGTTTTACACAATTTGGCCGACATCAAAGGCCCTGCATCATGTCCCTCATGGTAATGTGATATGGCTGCCAATTGCACTTTGACAGTTGAACAACTAGCGCCTTCCTGAAAGAGTTCAGTTAGGAAGTCTAAAATGGATGGAAGAGGAGCCGTAAAGGGATCTAAATCATGATGCTCCGCCCAAATGGAAAAACGTTTCCATTTACTGTGATACACTTTCCTGGTGGAGGGCTTATGCGCTGCCACGAGGATAGCTTTGACTGGTGAAGAGATACCGGGAGTCCTAACTAGGAGTGGAACTGGAGAAACCAAGCTGTCAGTTTCAGATTGTCCAGGTTTGAAGTCGGTAAGTTCGACGGATGGGAGATGAGATCCGGAGTGGGATCTAGAATCCAAGGGTGATTCACAAGGTGAGACCACAGGTAAGGGAACCAAATTTGCCGAGGCCAGAACGGGGCAATGAGGATCATCCTGCTCCCCAACCGTGAGGCTTTCTGTAAGAGTTGTAGCATTAGTGGTAGAGGAGGGTAGGCATAGAGTACACCGGTTGGCCAAGCATGCACCAGAGCGTCTCTTGGAGTTTCCCCTGGAGGGGGGATTAGAGCGAAGAAATTGCCGCATTTGGTGTTTGATGGAGATGCAAAAAGATCGCAGCAGGGTTGCCCCCAAGCTGCGAATATCTGCTTCGCTACTAGTGGATTGAGAGACCACTCGTACGGGGTAAGAAGGGTGTGACTGAGCTTGTCCGCTAGGATGTTGGTCCTCCCCGGAATGTGCGTTGCAATTAGAAAGCGATTGGAGGAGATCGCCCATTCCCACACTCTCATGGCTACGCGGCATAGAGGGTAAGATCTGGTTCCCCCCTGTTTGTTGATGTACCAGACCACCGACATGTTGTCCAACTGGATTGCAATCGTTCCTATGGGGAGGAGGTCCTGAAGTGCTTGCAACGCAAACAGCACCGCTCTCATCTCCAGAACGTTGATATGCAGGGAGGTCTCTGTATCGTTCCACGTGCCTTGGACTGTCCTGCCCGAATAATGCCCCCCCACCCAAGGCGGGAAGCATCCGTGGTCACCGTGGCGAGAGGGGGAGAGGTGCAGAAGGGACGGCCCGTATGGAGGTTCGAGTCTTGGAGCCACCATAGTAGTGCCCTCCTGCAAGCCTTGCTGATAGCAATGGGGTGGTGGAGAGGAAGGGATAGAAAAGACCATTGCACTAGAAGAGTCCATTGTAGTACCCGCATGTTCAAACGGGCGCATGGAAGGAGCGTGATCGCTGCTGCCATGGAGCCTAGTGCCCTCAGGACCAATTCCGCTGGTGAAGTCTCTGATTGGAGGATAGCCCGCACATGGAGTTGTAGGTTCCGGGTTCTCTCAGGAGTTAGGAAGGCTCGCAACTCTCTGGTGTCTATTCTGGTGCCTATGAATTCTATGATCTGCGTTGGAGCCAGAAGGGATTTGTCGAGGTTGATAGTAATGCCTAACTGTGGGGCTAGAGAGAGAAAGAAATCTCTGGCTAAACAAAGTAGATGCCTTGTTGGTGTGGTCAGGGGCCAGTCGTCCAGGTATGGAAAGACCTGTATTCCCTGGAGTCTCAGGTGGGCCGCAATCACTGCTAATACCTTGGTAAACACCCTGGGGGCTGTGGTGAGGCCAAAGGGAAGGACCCTGAACTGATAGTGACTGGCCCCCAGCCGGAAGCGAAGGAACCTCCTGGATCATCTGTCCATTAAAATGTGGTAGTACACATCCTTGAGGTCTATGGAGCACATCCAATCGTTCTCCCTTAAAAGGGGGAGAATAGATTGAAGAGTGACCATTTGGAATTTTTCTTTGGTTACTGACAGGTTCAAGCGGGAAAGGTCTAGGATCGGTCTCAAGTCCCCCATCTTTTTTCGCACCAAAAAGAACCTGGAGTAGAACCCTAATCCGAGTTGGTCTTGGGGGACGGACTGGATGGCTCTTTTTCCTAACAGCTGCTGAATTTCTGCAGCTGCGGCCTCCCTCTGGTCAGGTGGTACATCGGGGAGGTTCCTGGATTTGGGGACATGGAGTAACGGTATTGTGTACCCTCTGGATATAATGCGAAGCACCCAGCGGTCTGTCGTGATGGACTCCCATGCCGCTAGGTGTTTCGAGAAGTGCCCCCCGACTGCCTCCAGAGTGGAGCAGCCGGGCAACCCCTCAGGGCTGCTGCGCAGGCCGTTCAGAGAAAGGTTCTCTGGACCCAAAGTTTCCCGGAGCCCCTCTGCCCCTAGGGCGACGTCCTCCCGGTCCTCCTCTGCCACGGTAGGACTGGTTGTCTGGAGTGGGTTGGGAATGTTGTGATTTTCGGAACCACATCTTCTTCTGACCCTTTTGGTTCCTCGAAAAGGACCGCTGGGGAGCAGAGAAGCGGACTCCGATGGCAGACAACGTCTTCCCGTCCTTCTCGCTCTGGACAAGTGTCTCGCGAACTGTTTTGCCAAAGAGGGCAGAACCATCGAAAGGGGCATTCGCAAAGGACACTTTAAAGGGCTTCGCAAAATCGCAATGACGGAGCCAGGCCTGACGTCTCATGACTAGGCCTGCTCCGCTAGCCCTAGCGGCTCCCTCTGTGGTGTGGGACAATAGCCGCATAGAGGTGTTTGAAATTGATCTCAGAGTGGCCATTCGGGAGGAGTACAATTGTTTGTCATCCTCCGACATGGACTCAGGGGGGGATGCAGCGTATTCTTTGATAAGATCCCACTGCATCCTGATGACATGTGCCATATAGTTCAGAGACCTTACCAAGAAGGTCGCTGAACTAAAAACTCACTTTCCTAAGCGGTCCATCAAACGGGACTCTTTGCTCGGTGGATGGACTGAGAGGCTCTCCTGAGCCAATTCCCTCTTCGTGGCTGCCGCCGTCAACATGGCATCTATGGGGGGCCCCTTACTCCAATGTGATCGGTCTGAGGGGGGGCTAAGAATTCTATCCGGGCATTTCAGTATTGGCTCCATGGTGTCCGGATCCTTCCACGCCCTGGTGGTAATGAGGTCCACCAGGGGGTCAGCCGGAGGGGACACCCAAGAGGTAGATGGGCCTGCCTCGAATGCCTCCAGAAACACAGACTCATTAGAAGAAGACTTGGGGGCAGACCACCCACCTCTGATCCTCAGCATCTCCATGATGTCTCCAAAGGAGACATCCTCAGAGGGCGATCTTGGGGAGCCTTCCCCTTCCTCCAAGTCCATGTCCTCGGTTAAGGACTCAGGGGAGTCCACGTGCCTCCTTTTGCACTTATGCTTGCGGGGAACTTCCTCGGGGGGGCTGTCCGAGGAGGCCTCGCCAGCAACATCTTGTTCCAATGGAACCATCTGTGACATCGAAGCAGGCTGTCCCTTTGGCCGGGTGATGGAAGCCTGGCCCAGCAGAGAGGGAGTGCAGGGAGGAGCCGATGCAAGGACCGGGGGTCTGGATGCTCTCAACAGAGCCCTCTCCACAACATCGAAGGCCGAGGGTGAGCCACTCTCTATTGGATCCGAAAGTCGGCTCCCACTCGGATCCGATGAAGGGATCGGAGCCGGCGCCGAGACCATCAGATCCGAGGGACCAGTGGGCTCCGACCTGGATGGAGCCGAAGGCACACTGAATCCCCCGGATCCAAAGCTTGGACCACGACTCCGAGAGGTCGGATCCGACAGGCTCGAGGGCAGGGTCGGGTCTGAAGTACCAAGTACTGTCGGCGCCGACCCACCCCCGGCTCCAACGCTGTTAGGCTCCGAACGCTCCGAACCCGGATAGCGGGTCGGAGAAGGAGCAATAGGATGGAAGAAGGGTGTCGAGCTCCCCCCCGGAGGTGGGGGAGGCAAGAGCACTCCCATCTGCAGCTGAGCCTGGATGAATCTTCGCATCATCTGGTCCAAGTCTGCATCGGGCATACTAAAAGTAGATCTCGAAGAGGCCACCGAGGCAGGCCTGGAATGCCGCCTCGATGACCTCAACGGAGATCGGGTCTCCTCCTCCTCAGGCCCCGGGGAGAAACAAGGGGATCGGAGCCGAGGAGGAGGAGCTCTAGAAGCAGTGGAGGGAGAAGCCCGCTTAGCTGGCGGGGCCGAAATGGAGGTCTCGGCCCGCCGCTTGTGGTGCTTCTCCCTCCGTTTCTCCCTCCTGGCCTCCCTGTCTTCCGACACTTTAGCAGGAGTTTGAGTCCCGGACGGAGGCAGGGGGCAGGAGTGGCAGCAACCACAGGCTGTGGTGGAGCCACGGGAGCAGCAGAGGCAGCGGAGGCCGAAGCCAAGTCCGGGGGTAAAAGTCCCGCAAGGACCAGCTTCGACCTCCGCTCTTTCAGTGCCCTGGGGTTGAACGCTGCACAGATGGTACAGCCTGAGGTATGGTGTTCAACCCCAAGGCACCGAACGCACCGAGTGTGGCCATCAGCCGGGGAGAGCTTATAGCCACACTCGGTACATTTAGAAAATATGGCTTTTGGGGCCTCAGCCATTTTTTAAAGAAAAAACAACTACACACACACACACACACACACACAGGCCCCCAAAAAAACCCACAACACACACGCACACACTAACAACCAGCGAAGGGAGGGGGAACTAATTAAAGTAAAAATAATAAGGGAACCTAACACTTACACACTTTTTCTTATTTAATTTAACTAAAAAAGAAGAATTTTGACAGGAAAAATACAGTAAAATGCAGTAAATTCCACTTAGCTGATGAGCTCAAGGGGATCCAGCCATCCACAAGCGCGGCAAACTAGATCTGAGGTCATGGAGGGTTAGCAGGGGATTATGGGTGAAGGGAGGAGCTAGGAGCTTGGATCCATTAGCTTGAAACAAGTTGCCGGCTCGGATCCGATATCGGATCCAAGACTCACAGGTTGCTGACAAATGAACTTCCTACTTCAGATCCTTGTTTTAGCCCACTGGGAAATGTTCATGTTTTAAGAAAATATTACATTCATTATAGGTGAATGGAAATGCTAAATCTGGTAGTCAAACAACAAGTCAAAGGCAGGTTTGGCCTTGGGTTGAAAAATGAAGTGAGTCATAATCCAGAATAATTCTGACAAGATAATACTACCTGTCAGTGTAGTCCTTGGCTATAGATGATTGTCACTGTTGGTGACACCCTGACCCCATGTACAAAAATGGGGAAAAGGGGTTGCAGATGGATGGATGGATTTATTGGTCATAGCAAATATTCTCTTTCAAGAGTATAAGAGGTAGTTTCACACACTATTATCATGAGATGGTCAATATAAAAATCAAATTCCTATACTCTGCTGATAGGCAATTTATGCCTGGCATAAAAGTCATCCTTGGCTCCTGCCCTGATGACCCTTTTGCATATGCAGAAAATGAACAGCATCAGAACCATTAGATCCAAGGATTTAGACTTTGCTTGTGATTTAAATAAGATGCGTTGCAGGAGCAGTTATATATCTCAGAGAATTCCCATTCTTTGGAATGTGCTTCCCATCCATGTGAAGCAGTGCTCTTCCCTAACTCTATTCAAGCATAACCTACAGTAGTGGGCAGAAAATTGAAAATTCACCCCTGGTTTGATACCCATGTTTCTGATAGACATAGGCAGCAGATAAATCATTTCCTAACTAACATCCATCCAAGGCAAAATAGCTTGTAGAATACATTTGCATTGCATGGCTAGTCTTATAAAGGCCCCAGTGGTCATTAGCTTATTATATACCTATGAACCTATAAATTTAATTTATAGTTTGCAGTCTCAAAGATGGAAGGCCTCTATATAGTTAGCAAAAACAGGATATTGAAGCTGGCAGTGACTCAGACCATTTGTTTCTTATCATAATGTTTAGTATCAAACAAATTTAGTATCAAATGAAAGAAAATAAGAAACGCCTCCAGATTAGCTAGAAATGAGCTCAACAATATTGCATATGACTATACAGTGGAGGTGAAGAATAGTTTTAAGTGATTAGACCTGGTAAATAGAACAATATTATGTGATTAGACCTGATAAATAGAGTGTTTGAAGAACTATGGAGACAGGGTCTTTATATTGTCCAGGAAATATAACTAGTGAAAGGCCCTTAACTTCACTGGGGTTTAGTCTACCCATTAACTATCTGCACCCCTGTGCTTACTGTTCAGTCTCCTAATTCCAGTCCAACTTATCTACATTCAAGCATTCTACTGTTCTACCTGACTGTTTTTTTCTTTCCTTCTTTTGGCAGCACTCTTGCCTCTTCCAGCTGGGCAGACCCCGCTCCGTTCGCCCTCGCTATGCTTGGGCTCACTCCGCTCCCCTAACCTACCCCCAAATCCCACCCACCCCCACATAAACTAACTTTATACTTATTCAACCACTCCCCCTACTCATCCAACAACCAATACACATCCCTCCCACCCCCTCACACATCCAACAACCAATCCACATCCCTCCCACCCCCTCACACATCCAACAACCAATCCACATCTCTCCCACCCCTCACACATTTATGCACACCACTCCTCCAAATCCAAACAATTAGCAACCCTCCTTAATAATGAAATCTACCTCCTGCAATTGTCTCTACTATTCTTTTTAGTATGCACCTACCAGATCACTTCTTACAATTGTCCAATACAGGACAACTTCCCCCTAACCCATAAAACCACTGCCATTATCTCACCCATCCTATCCACTTACTCACTAACAATAAACTCCACCTTATTTCTAACTACATGCATAAGCTATACCCATTTTAAACTCATCAGCTCCTACTCCATATCAACGGCAACCCCAAAATACCTAACCATTCTGCAAAAACTAGCTAAATTAATTTAAACAAACCATCAACAACTTCTAAACGCTGGAGACATCACTCAAACCCAGGACCTAACAATACAAATTCTCTGACCAATTCACAGCAGCTTCCCATAACAACACAACTTAATACCAGGCCATTAAATAGTCTACTCCTCCTAAATCTAAATATTAGGAGCATCAACAATAAAATACATGAACTACACACTCTAATCTCTCTATATTCCCCAGATATAGTCGGCATAACAGAAACATGGCTAAAACCATCTAGCCAAAATACAGAGATCCTACCACCAAGATATAGTATCTTTACGCAAGACAAACTAAGGAAAAAGGGTGGTGGCATTGCCCTGCTATACAAAAATAGTTTAACCATAACTAAAACTGAGATAACCATGCCCTCTTTGGAAAAAGCAGAGAGTCTCTTAACAAGGCTCACAATATGTAACAGAAAAAACATCAACCTAGTAACAGGTTATATCCCACCAGGCAATAATATCCCTACCATGGAGACATTACTTCTATGGCTATCACAATCCATGCCTCAAGAGACCATTGTATTAGGTTACTTTAATATAGACTGGCTCACATGCTCCTCCCAAGTACCCACTAACCATTATCAATCTACATACATTCTCTCAAGTAATCAAACAGCCCACTAGAATAGTCAAAAATAGTAAAAAACAAAGCCTATTAGACTGGATCTTACTAAATAAAATACCTGGTTCCAACATAGCAGGCACCCTTCCTGATTCATTGAGTGACCATCAAACTACTTTCTTACTTAAATACAACTCCCAGCACCCCCAAACCCCAATGCTTCAAACAATCAGATACAAAAAAAACACTTTAACCCAACTAACTTCACACAAGAACTAAAACTTTATAATTGGTCTGAACTTTATAACCTACCTCTAAATGAAGCCATTGACCACTTCAACTCCTTCTTTGAAATATTGAACAGGCATGCCCCTGCAAGAACTACCAGAGTTAAGGCTAACACAGCTCCATGGTTAACTAGAGAAACTAGGCAAACAATAGCAGAAAGGAACAGAGCCTGGTCATCCTGGAGGTCCAATAAAAACCTTAGTACACAGCAAGCCTACCAACATATTGGAAATCTAACCAAGAAACTAGTTATGCAAGATAAGAGAAACTACTTTATTACCCATCAAAATCAACACATGAATAATCCTAAGAAATTCTGGACAGGTTTAAACAAGTTACTACACCCTGGTAAAACCATTACCCCACCCCCAACATCAGGTTTAACAAAAGATAACATACCTGAATACTTCAATATATTCTTCACTGAAACCATACTTGCCCTAGCACAAAGACATCTCACTGCCAGTGCAACAGGTGATCATCCTTCCACTAACCATAGGCCCACTTTTAAGCTGCAACCCACCCCAATCTCATTACATACAAAAACTACTCTCCCAGTAGAAACCTACAACACTAGGAGCAGATGCCCTCCCCAATGAATTTTTAAAACTGGCAGCAGCAGAAATAGCTGTACCAGTCTCTATACTAATCAACAGATCAATCACTGAAGCTACAGTGCCCCTGATTTGGAAAACTGCCTACATTCTACCTCTTCACAAAGGGGGAAGTTCCTATGATATATCTAACTACAGACCAATCGCAATTCTATCCCCACTGGCTAAAATATTAGAAAAATGCATACACCATCAACTAATGTCCTACCTTGTTAATCATGAACTCATATCACAAACACACCATGGTTTTTGTCCAGGTCATAGCACAACCACAGCTCTGCTAGCATTCACAGACACCATAAACCATAACAGGAACAATGGTAAACTTACTTCAGCCCTTTTCGTAGACCTATCAAAATCCTTTGATATGGTTAACAATAACAAACTCATCTGCCACCTAAAAAACCTAGGCTTAGGCAACCAATCAGTCTCCTCATTCAAAAACTCCCTTAGCAATAGGCAACAAGCAGTACAATGGATCAATAACTTGTCCCATCTCTTACCAGTCACACTTGTGGTACCTCAGGGATCTATACTGGGTCCCTTGCTATTCTCAATTTTCACAAACAATCTCCACTCAGCTGCAAATAGTACTAGCCTTATCCAATACGCAGACGATTCCACTATAATATTCAGTGCCCCAACCATAGCAGAACTACACAACAAAACCCAGGATAATTTCCATGCAGTTGAAAGCTGGCTTACTGATAAGGGCCTCATACTCAATCCCAAAAAGACCAAACTCCTGCTATTTCACCCCTCACAAAATACCAGTCTTACCCCCACCTTTAATATCCACTCTAAAAATGGGACCCTTATTATACCCAAATCCCACACAAAATTACTAGGTGTTACCATTGATAACAAGTTAAAATTTGATATACACATTAATCTGGCTATTAAAAACACTCACAGAAAGCTAGGTAGTCTCTACAAACACAAATCCTTCCTGACTCATAATGCTAGAACCACAATTGCTCGCACCCATCTCCTCTCAACATGACTGTATGCATCCCCAAAACTAACCAATCCATCCAAAACAGAAACCAGCAAAATGACAACCTGCTATAATCAGATAGCCAAATTAGCTATAAAACAGCTCCTTCAGAACCCATCACTGTCATAACCTAAAACAACTGGACTGAGTTGAACTACCAAATTTACTAATCTATAATCAACTGATCATCACTCACAAGCTTCTCTCCCAACCATACAAAACACCTTCGTTAAGTAACCTAATTGAGCAGTACTCCTGTCCTAGGCAACTCCGATCCACAGACAAGTTACTTTTAACAGTTACCAGATCCCACAACCATGTCAATGACTCCCTCTACTCATCTTACATATCCAAAATCTGGAACTCCCTGCCGTCCTTCATAACCCTGGAATCTTCCTTATCCAAATTTAAAAAGTCTATCAAAAATCATCTCAACAACAAATGGTTATGTCCATGCTCCTCACCAGACTAACTCCAGTCTCACTCCAGTCCTACTGTAACTCTTGCGTTAAACTTATAGCCTCTTGATAGCTCTGCATAGCCTTAGTACACCACAATCAAACGCACAATGTTATTCTTGGTACTCAATATACTTTATGGTTGTTTACAAATGTATTGATCATTGTCATATATCTTTGCTATAGACGTGTGCTCAACTACATAGTCTTATTGTATTTACTGTAATATGTTGTGAATTTTGTTTGTATGTGTTGAATATATATCTCTTTGGAGCTTTTCTTCCCTGGCCTCCACTGAAAATGGACATGCATCCAGTTGGACTATCCCGGTTAACAAATGTAAAATAAAATAAAAATAAATAAATAAATAGATAAATAAGTAAATGGCAGCAAAAAATCCAAATTAAAAGATAAAGAGTGCAAAATTCTATGGAGAGAGGTTCTTTATATTGTCTAGGAAATGGCAGCCAAAGATTAAAAGATAAAGAGTGCAAAATTCTATGGAGAAAGGTTATTTATATTGTCCAGGAAATGGCAGCAAAAAATCCAAATTAAAAGATAAAGAGTGCAACATTTCTGCTTATGAAGAGTTTAGAAGTGGTTGTAGAAAGGAGAGGAACAGAGAATAAAACACAGAAACTGTATCAAACTAAAACATTTTCATTGAACAGCAGCAAGAGGTAAGGAGGTATATTTAAATATGCAGTGTAAAGAATTGGAAGGAGTTAATAGAATTTGAAAGACAAAATATTTCTTCAAGAAGATTGCTGGTGTTAATAGAAACTTCCAAGTGAAATGGACATGGCAAAAAAACAATATGGGAGAGGCCCAACAGAAATAAAATATGGTGCCAGGAATATACAGAAGAACTACATAAGAATGAGCCTAACATCACTGGCAAAAACAGCGGTGTGTTCCCTGATCTAGACACAGATATCCTGGTGGGTAAATTTAAATTGGCCCTCAAAATCCTTTCTAATAAGATGTTTTCAAGAGGTGAGGGCATTCCAGCTGAATTATTTAAAGTACTGCAAAATGACATTGTTACAGTGTTGCTCCTAATTTATCAGCAAATTTGGAAAGCACTATAGCCTTTAGATTAAAAAAGTAAACTAATATTCCAACCCCAAAATGGACTGTGATGAGTGCGCAAGCTATTGAACAGTTATATTTGTTTCATATACTAGCATGCAATGCTCCAAATCCTGCAAGCTAAACTCTAGTCATAAGTAGAGTAAGAACTGCATAATGTACATGTAGTTTTAGAAGGGGAAGAGACACCAGATACCAAATTGCCAGCATTCATTTGATGATACAGAACACAAGGAGAGTCTAGAACAATACTTAAGTCTGCCTATACTAGACCCTTTAACTGAAGAAGCAAGTGTTAGAACTGAATATGGAGTAACGTAGAAGTTCAAAAAAGGAAAGGACTTTGGCAGTGCTGTATATTGTCACCCTGCGTATTTAAATTATATGCAGAATACTACATACAAAATGCTGGGTTAGATGAATCAACTGCTGGAATAAAAACTACTGGAGTAAATATGAATTGCCTCATATATGCAGACGATATCACATTGATGATTGAAAGTGAGGAGTATGTGAAAAGTCTGTTGATGGAGTTGAAAGTAGCAAGTAGAAAGTACAAAAAGTGTCTTGTTCACTGTCATAGAAAAATAAGATTAAGTCATTGAGCTCTATAAATAGATGGGGTTGAAGAGAAGGCAGTGACAAGTTTCATTTTCCCTGATTGCAAGAAAATCTGTAGGTGAGGAATGTAGTCACAAAATTAAAATATGTTTATTAGGAATCATAACAATTGTGGACAATATATTAAACAACAAAGATATATAAGCTATAAATAAGGCTATGAACTGGAAAACCGATGCTTTTTAACTGTAGTGTTATAGACAGTTTTTGAGAATTTCATGGACTGCAAGAATATCGGATCAGTAATACTTAAGGAAATAAACTCAGACTATTTGCCAGAAAGGTTTATTAGTACAATTTAAACTCAAATACTTTAGCCACATAGTGGAAAGATGAGCTATAATAGAAAAAAAGAGGCTGGAAAAGATAGAAACCAAAAGAAGAAGGGAGGGATGTGGGCTAAGATGGATGGGCAACATTAATGACACAGTGAATATCAAGTTGTAACAGCTTATGCAGTTGTTTATAGACAAGTTGAAAGCACTGAAATCCTTGAAGTCATGAAGGGTCACTATAATAAAAGAATAACAATGACAGATATACATTGTTTGAGTTGTATACATGTGAGTGTGTGTGTGCATGTCTCCCTCTAAAGTCTGATGGTCTCAGCATTTAAAGTTCATTATGATAACTTGTTCAGGAAGACAAATTGTGTTGAGGATAATTATTTCGATGAACAAAATAGAATTTGCCCGTCTTAAGAACAAGGGAGAACTATTACAGTTCATGTATCAGTTATGAAGCTTTAGAGGTTTCAAAAGTGACAAACAAGGATACATTGCAATTGGTACAATAGACCACCATTTAAGATTCACCTAAAAGTTAAAGAGGCATTTTCACAAGGATTTGTTAGAATTGCTAATGCAGTGTTGTTAGGCAGGAATTCGCTAACAACATGCAAAAAAAAGTTGCTTTCAATTATATTAAAAGCATGTTAACAATCTCATCCTGTCATCTTCTTGCAGACCCATCTCTGTGGTAAATACTTATTATAAGTTATTCATGGCCAGAATATCTAAAGGCTTACCTGCTACTTGCCTCATCTGTTTGAGATGGAGCTCTGTGATCTTGTGCCAAAGTGTAAGATATTTTATAATATACGTAGATAACTATGCTTGGTTTATGCAAATTAGGGGAAAAAACAGCTTTGGTGCTGAAAAAACTTTTCATAGAATGGAATAAGATTATACGTTTGCTGTATTATGTTTTTATTTCAGTATAAATTTACTTATATATTTTATATTTATACTTCATCTTTGGTTAAAATTGGTATAAAATTGTCTAATCAGGCACTCATTGGGGATATCCTTTGTCCCTGATACTTTCTGATTTTTATATACAGCTGCCAACCCTGAGGTTACATGATATAAACTATATGAGTTATTCTTATCAGAAATGAGTAAATTAAGTGATATTTTATGCTAATAACTAACTACTATATATGAGAGACCTAGATAAAGATTTTAGGTAGCTTGATAGATTTGGGGCAGTGCGGTGGTATAATTTAAATAGAAGTTAATCAAAACTGCTTTGTATTAGTTATAATCCATTACCAGAGATAAAACAAAAATGTTCCTATTTGTAGATGGTTTGGAATATGTAAAATATCTGGGTATCCCCTTGACTATCTCACTGTATTCTCTTCTAAGAGTGGTTATTACCCAGTTGCAACAGATGCATGGGGAATATTTTAGTCTCTGTGATACAATTTTATTAGATTTTATTCAAGAGATAGAGACTCTCCAAATCATAGTCTTCACACAGATGTTATGTGCTTCATAATCCTTCTAGGTTACCAAAAAAATCTAATCTTTTCAGAAAACTTGGGGGGGAGTTATGAATATGTTTCTCTGTGCTGGTAGGCATAACTGAATAGATTTGGAGAGACAAACTATTTCTAGTAATATGAGAGGCCAAGATGTTCCAGATATAATACTATATGATTTGCAGTAAACTTTGCTATCTGTATAACATACTTAAGCATAAATACAGGGCAATTTTTAAGGAACAGTTATTATTTGAAGTGGGGCATTACAGGATTTGTCAGTTTTGCTCAAAAAATGTATAAGAAACACAGATCCAGAGATGGCATTACTCAGAGAACCACTTAGAAAATTGAGTATGGTTTTCCAGAAGAAAAAAAAAACACAGGTGTGGTTGAATGACGCTAGCCCAATCAGAGCATGTAGATGCTAAAAAGAATACAAACAAGGAAGATTTGTTAGATTTCTGCAGTCCCTTCTTTACTACTATACTAGGACCTGTTGATTATTCAACACCAGCCTATAATGCGGGAAGAGTTTACTGATCTACATGGAGTTAGGTAAGAGAAAAAAGTTAGATACACATGGCTGCTGTCACCATAAGGCAGTCTAAAGCTTTTCGGGTATAGAAAGAGAAGAGACTTCTTTTAGTTACATGGATGTTGCAGGAAGAGGGACCATTTCCTTCTTCCACACATTATATAAACACTGACTGTCAGCTTCTAACTGTTGTTAAAATCCCTGAGACAGAGACGTGTGTGGGAGGGGTTCTGTTAGTATAATGAAAACAAGCAAGAGCTGCAGGTGGTGCTGACAGATATGCTACGAAGGTACAGAAGATACGGTCGTTTGGGGGGACAATGCCTAGATGAGATTTCTATGCACTGTCAAGGCTTCATCTGATGTTTCCTAGTGTTTCCCCTAACTACTGACAATGTAGTGATGGGTCATTCTGTTAACTGACCCAAATTTTATGGACTTGTAGTAAATATGGTTCTTTTTTGTGAATGTAGTATTTTATGGCCTGATAGTGTAAAAGCAAACACCTTGGTTATTTCACCCTTGGCAAGTTCATTACTGATTATTTAACATGTTCATTTTGGTAGTTCATTAAATTATAATATGGAAATAGAAAATAGAAACTCCTACTGAGGAGGAGTTACTGAACTTGTTAAAAGACATGGCTCAGACACAAGTATATTAAGAGAAGGGAAAGATTGAAAATAAATGAACAGCGTGTATTTTGTCTTATGGTATGGACTAATTTAGAATTGTGTAGGGCTCTTAACAGAGTTAATTAATGCTTAGAATAGTTGCTTAGATTTTTGTAGCTAGTTTTGAAAATAATTGGATTTAATTTGATCCATTCTACTTGGACAATCAAAGCCAGCTGGGAGTATCATATGGAAGAACTTAACAGAAAACAACTTTTGATTGCACTTACAATCTGTTGGAGATAAGTTTTATATTGTTGATTGATAGATCTTTTAGAAGGTTTTCATAGGATGTATAATATGTATATGATATATTATAATTTATATATTAATAAAAATAATCTGATGGAGCCATTGTATTAATGAGGATGAAATCTACAGTGTATATTTTTTACTGTGGCAGGATGTAAGTCGAGGTACAGTGGTAGCCTGTCTGTAGTGTGTATGTGATTTGGCACTGTTGTCTGTAAAGGTGCTAAATTCTTAAAAATACTTTGATAGTATTGATGTTCATTGAGGAACCACTGCTTTCTCTGGTGTCATAACAATGCATTTGCATAAATAAGCTTATACTTAAGCAGTAATCCACAACTGTGCATGGGTATATTAGGATGTATGGATTCATCCATGACTGGTGTGATTTGATCTTGAGGGTGAAGCCCAAGTGATTAAACAAAGCCAACCATGGGTAAATCCTGATATACCCATGTACATTTGTCGATTATTGCTTTTATATAATGACATTATTTAAGAAAGAAATTGCTTACATCTTAACTAATGTCTTTGTATAATGGCATTTCAGTCTTCTTTCACATTGTTTTCTGTAGGCTGATGTTCTGTATATGGGACTTGCATTCCCACATGTGCACAGTACATCAGTGCAGTGCAGGACAAATAATGGAGAAAACAGAATCTCTGGTTTTTTTCATGTTTAAAATATAAGGATTTTATGAGGATTTATGAGGGACAGCAGAGAAATACAAGGAAAATCAGGTATGTTTCTGTTTCTTTAGTTTTGCAGTGCATTTTGCTGACCCCCAGCATATGGCGATAGAAAGTCTGGCTGCTCAATGGTACTTCAGTGGCCAAACTTTTTTCTGTTGATATATACTCAGTTTACAATGGGCATGCTGGTTGGGCTATCTAACCAGCATGCTCATTTTTTAATGTGTGTGTGTGTGTGTGTGTGTGTGTGTGTGTGTGTGTGTGTGTGTGTGTGTGTGTGTGTACATGTATGTTTGCGTGCGTGTTTCACAGTTTATCAAGCTGACAACCTATTGATCTTCAAGCAGCTTGACCGTTCTAACCTCATGCAGTTATGCAGTAATTTCCTGCTTTCACGTACATATCAGAGTTTCCTTTGAAGGAAGTTAATGATTTAATTCTTCTGAGATAAAGATAAGCTTAAAGTAAAACTATGAATTATTTGTTTAACACTATGCATACCACAAAAGTACTTTCTTTCTCTGTATTAAGAATTTTTTACAGTGTACACAGTTTTGATTTCAGTGTGTGGTTTAGCATTTTATTTTACACTTTTTCAAAGGGGTTTATTAATTGTATTCCTTGATATTGAGAGATGTTTAATATATATGGCATTGTGTTTCTATTTATTTTAGCATTAGGGTCTCTGATCTAGTATTTTCTCCCCCACTGATGCTTTCCAGATGCACAATCTCAGAGAGAGCAGGATCAGACATTGCCTCATACATCAGACAGATGTCATATGTAAGTAACCCGTAAGAAACAGAATATAATTAGAGTTCCAGAAACATTTCTGAGTAGTTCAACCATTCCAGTATTATGATTTTTCTAGTAAGGCATATTATACCTTGTTAAGTTCTTTCAAATGGCTTTTTTCAAATGCTACAGACCACAGCACTGTAATCAATAATATGTTGGATTAGTAGGGTGATTGTCCTAAAAACGTGTAAAAGTGCATGCATTTTCTGTACTGTGTAATTTCTAGAAATTCTGTGCATATTCCGCATGATAATGGTTTAAAACAGATGACTGCAGACAGAGTTCCAAAAGCAGAACACAAAAATAAAACTTTATCTTGAAAACAGAGATACAGCATTACTTTTATGTTTGCATTATTTTAATAAACATCTTCCAGTGTTTTCCCAGACAACTTTTTTTATTTTATTTTTGTATACATTATTAGTCTACATTTTTTAAATAGCCAACTAAATAACCATCCACAGTATAAACACTAGTATACAGAATATTCAGTGAATCCAACAGAGTTGTAATTTAGATTGAAACACTCATTAAAAAGACCTTAAAGGCTTCTTACTTTGGATTTCTGGGTATTTTATCATCATTAGAAAAGCCCACTGAAGTGATGAAGATGTAGTCTCTAATCCAGCACCAAAAAGATTCAATGTTGACACGAGAAGGTTTTCTTCATCAAAGTAGTTATCTGGCTTTTTCATTTCCTGTAACCCAAAATCATTTTTAATTGATTAAAACAATCAGGGATGCAGTTCTGAGTATATGAAAAATATACAAAGAGAATTAAAAGTAAATAATTAAACTGGCCACTGAATGCACAGTTTTATGAATATGTGGATCATCATTTTATAAATTTTCATAAGAGGTATGGTTATTAAGATTAAACTATCTCAGGTAGATAATAAAGAATAGTTAAGCAAACTGTTAAGTTAAGTAGACTTTGTCAATCGTGAAATTGTGGATTATGGTTTTACTAAAACAGAAACAGTGTTTATTTGTGGCATATTTATTTATTAGACAACCAGTGAAGGAAAATTAAAGATAGAGGATAATATTCAGAAATGAAGAGTATATTATATTACATGAAAATATCATGGTGTGCTGCCATGTGCAGGGAGGGGGGGAATTCAGAGTCACAAGTAGAGTAACCACATTACTAATAAAATGTATGCATTGCATTCAGATAACATAATGACACGCAAATGGGCGTCAACAGCCTAATGACACCCATCACATATGCACATGATGAAATCTAACAGGGCGACATGATTCTGAAATGAATAAAAATAGTGCAATGAGAATGTATAAAAATAGGGCAATGAGCTGTGATGAACCTCCTTTCTGAACACCAGGATTTTCTTGTGCATAGGAGCACTATCACTCTATAATGCTAACAGTAATGTCACAATTATCTGAACAGCACATATGAGTGGTCAGCTTCAGAGCCAGTATTCATGATGTTGTACCTTGTTAGAGCCAGTATTCATGATGTCGTACCTTGTTAGATCCCGTATTCATAATGTTGTGCCTTGTTAGAGCCCGTATTCATGATGTTGTGCCTTGTTAGAGCCAGTATTCATGATGTTGTGCCTTGTTAGAGCCAGTATACATGATGTTGTGCCTTGTTAGAGCCCATATTCATAATGTTGTGCCTTGTTAGAGCCAGTATTCATGATGCCGTACCTTGTTAGAGCCCATATTCATGATGTTGTGCTTTGTTAGAGCCAGTATACATGATGTTGTACCTTGTTAGAGCCTGTATTCATAATGTTGTGCCTTGTTAGAGCCAGTATTCATGATGTTGTGCCTTGTTAGAGCCAATATTCATGATGTTGTGCCTTGTTAGAACCAGTATTCATGATGTTGTACCTTGTTAGAGCCCGTATTCATAATGTTGTGCCTTGTTAGAGCCAGTATTCATGATGTTGTACCTTGTTAGAGCCAGTATTCATGATGTTGTGTCTTGTTAGAGCCAATATTCATGATGTTGTGCCTTGTTAGAACCAGTATTCATGATGCTGTGTGTTGTTAGAGCCAGTATTCCTGATGTTGTGCCTTGTCAGAGCCAGTATTCATGATGTTGTACCTTGTTAGAGCCCGTATTCATAATGTTGTGCCTTGTTAGAGCCAGTATTCATGATGTTGTACCTTGTTAGAGCCAGTATTCATGATGTTGTGTCTTGTTAGAGCCAATATTCATGATGTTGTGCCTTGTTAGAACCAGTATTCATGATGCTGTGTGTTGTTAGAGCCAGTATTCCTGATGTTGTGCCTTGTCAGAGCCAGTATTCATGATGTTGTACCTTGTTGCCCCTGGAACTAATAAACCATCACCTCTATGACCAGGAAATGGTTGCCTGCTTCTGTCTGAGGCAACATATATCAGTTAGTAGACACGTGCTTCCCTCATATGATATTACTGAGGATACATGTAATTCCTATCCCAGTAAACATATAACTATCATTTCTACAGGATTTTACAGCATCGAATAGGGGCAAAATAGGAATTTTACAGGCATTGGTCTCATGAATCCTACACTAGTTATTCTGCATGTGGAGCAGAGTATTTGTTTCCCCTGGACAACAGAGGAGAGTACCACCGCAATACCAACATTCTATAACATAGCCCATTTCTCTGACGTCCTGGAGGCCATTCATTGTACCCACATTCATGTCATAGTCCACTTTGTGTCTGCCACTTCAACCAGAAGACCTTCTACTTCATCAGCTGCCACGTGGTGTGCAGTGCACAGGAGTCTCCTTCAAGATATTTGTAGTCTGCACCATGCACAATATGGTGCTACAGAAGCAGTTACAACATGGGAACACCACAGGTCCATCAGTCAGGCCTAAGGCACCAGAGGAGGAGCTGGTGAGGAGTCATCAAAGGAACTGGCTGCAGCATTAACCCTTGCAAAGCTGAGGTAGCTACACTACATTGCAGTACTGGTAAAGAGGCAGCATTTAGTCCACAACTATGAGTTAACTCTAAGAGAACAAACTGAGGCATGCACTCATACACCCCGCCTATGCTGTACAGTATATTGTCTGGCCATGCTGTGCATCACACCTTACCTTATCATTATAGGTCAGAGTGGTTGGCAGGTCACAATCATCATCATTTCCAGAGGTGGAGTAAGCTGCAGTGACAAGGGAATGCAATACCTACATAGGTGGAAGAGCTATGTGTGGGTTTAACCAGTAGCTACACATAAAGACCTTGGGAAAGTCAGGGACTACAATCTCTAGAGAAATGGTGGACCTGACAGACCAATAACCAAAAAACTACTATAATTCAACCCAACTGTATGGATGAAAATGTATCAACCAAGAAGTAACTACATTCTATATGAACACAAATCTGACACTACATGTATATGTTGTTTAAAATCAAAATTTATTTTAGGTTAGGCACTTTTATCCTAATAGGACTTCATCAGAACCAAAATACAACAAAAACAGTCCTACTATACTGTATATAGAGCTGACCCCATTACTTCATTAAACTCCTAAAGTGAAAGAACACCCATGATATAAATAACTATCAACCTTAATAAATGAATTCATTCCTATTGTAAAAACCTTATATAGTATACTACAAGAAATAAGCCATTAATAATAAAAGTGTTAATTTAAACTTGTTCAAAAATGTTTTTAAAAACTTTAACAATGCATTATAACTTATTACTGTGTTTTTTTAGGATGGAGACATTTGAAATATACTCATTTAACCCTGGGTAGGGCAAAGCATCTAAACAAATTTGCCATAACAATTATTGGTATTCTAAAGAATTTTCCCAATGACTGTCTCTAAGATCAAAGGGAATTATTTCTAAAACACCAAATGGAAATTTACTAAACCCTTTACAAGTCAGAGTAAGTTTGTAAAGTGCGTTATTTTCTTGCTTTTTCTCAATGTCATTACAATGTTCATATTATTTTATTAAACACCATTTCAGTCTTTCCTACATAAAAACAAAAACAAATGGAACAGATTGCTAAATAAACAATTCCTTTACCTTTACAATTGCCTTTTCAAACTGAATGAGATAGGAACCACTGTTAAACCTTTTTCTCTTTTTTTTCATTGAAAGATAGGCCAGACATACCTCGGGTGAACTTATAAGTACTCATCTGAAGTACTCATCTGAATGTCTAATTCCTTCTTAAAGGAAGATAATGTGTCGCATTGTTTGATCTGAAGAAGTTTATTCCACAGAAATCTCCACTCTGATTTCTTTTATCTTCTGACTCAGATCTCTAATTCTTATGTTTCCAGAACTGGTTAATTCATGGGCAAATAATAGGTCTTGGACTGCTGGATCCTTAATGACCCTGAAAGCAAGGCATGGATCACCCCCTAAGGAGTCTGTAGGATACATACAAGGACAAGCCCTCCAGCCTCTCTTGGTAGAGCAGTCCCATAATCTTTTTTGTCCGGAACCTTTGGAGTCTCTCTAACTGCTTGATATGTTTAATAAGATACATCCCAAAGGGGAGTTTTGCATTCTGTTATGGCAGGAATAGTGCAGCATATAAAGGGGGTCAGGACTTCTTTGGCCCTAGAGGAAATAGCCTTTGCTTTGCATGCCTTTAGTAAGATGTTTGATTCTGATTGTGTTATCTATAGTAAAGTAAAGCAAGTCCATTTCAGATGTTTTACGCTCGCACATGAAATTACAGAAAAAAAACTTTAGAGAACACAGAAGAATACCAGAGTATGTGATTTTGTCACAGAAATAAAAAATAAGTGCTTTTGTGGATATCAGCCAGGTTACTACACTTTAGAGCTTTGATAAGGGTGCAAGCAGTCAGCATTTTTCTTGATGATATCATGATTTAGTGAGCAGACTGGGAAAGTACTTTTACTGAAAGAGTTTGTTTAAAAGGGTGACATCTACTTAGCAATAGGGCTCAAATGCAAAACAGGAGCTTACTTAGGGCCACACATTAGTATAACACAACACATGGGGTAGTCCAAACCATCATAGCTAGTTCTAAAAGCAAAGAATGATGTGAGGATAATTGTAACATACTGGGACTGTTTATTTTTCTTTTTCCTAAAATAAAATGCATGAGAAGTGAGCTAGCTGTATTGGAGCTGAATCAAATTAAATGTTTGCAAGCAAATTATTGTTTAAAAAACTTGCCTTTTCAGTAAAGTGATATGTGAAAGAATATGTGCTTAATGCTATATATCTGATGTTGTTGCTGTAAAATATATTACATTTTACAAAACAATTAATCTCTTTCTCTGAATTATGTGCAGCTTTGCAAAGTCTAATGCTTCTTGGAAGTTGTCAGGTTAGAAGACAGGATAATTCCCTATTTGTGTTCTGGCTTGCTTCTGCTTATAATACTCAAATGTAACAACAACAAACTCAAAGCCAGGAAATTCCACCTCAAACATGCCAATCTCATTCAAGACATATAACTGTTCATTAAAGTTATGTTGTGTGGCTGCTTTTGTTATAACTAACAGGGATGTATTCTAAAATGATCTTGCCCTATATTTAAAGTATTAGTCTTAACAAGAGACGGCTACAGTTAAGTCAGCAAAAGTTTTAGTATTCATGGTATCTTTCTTAAGAAATGAGAAAATGGTATGAATTGCGGATGTCAGTAATTAGTTCTTCAAGCATGTGTGTATCAATATTACTTCACACCTTAACAACCTGTAACTATCAAAGTAAAGATATAATACTTTTAACATTTAACTGAATAGTAATTGATTACTATGGCTATATGATCCATATAAGTTCATGTTCTTCTGAACTTTGTCGTACTATTTTGTGTACAAATGCAAGCCTGGCCACAATAATCTATATGCAGACTAATCATGGATTTTTTTGTAATGGTATCAAAACCTTCCCTTCCCCACTGCATATTGAATGGAAGATGTCCTTCATTAAACCATAACATCTTATAACAGCCTTTATATAAACATCACATCTGAGCTGAACAACAGCCATAACAACCTAATCCTAGTAATAATTGGAGATTCTGGTAATAATTTCAGTTTTATTGCATAATGGTGATACTTTTTACTATGTCCAAAGTGAAGTACAGTACATTTAGACATATTGAAAGGCACAGAATTATAAAGTAGCCCAGCAATCAAGACTGCCTAGAAATTTCTTTAGCACATTTCCTCTTTTACATTACTTACATTGACTGTCATTTTGGAATCATCAGTGTACTTGCTGATCCAGATACCCTTACCAGATGGAATGGTGCCAGTACTGATCCCTGTGGGACACTGACATTTACAGTCCTTAAATCTGGCAGATTTCCTTGACTCTAAACCTGATCTTGTGTTCTTAAGCTATTGCTTAGTTCAATTAATGACATATATATTAATATTCAAAGAATCCATAACCTAAATATTTTTGTAATAAGGGGTCAAATCATAGGGTCTGGACATATCCAGATATACCACATCAGTGGGAATGCCTCGTTCAAAATATTGAACAATATTGCCACAGAACACAAGAAGATTACTTTGACGTGAATTGAATGAAATAAATCTGTGTTGACCAACATCCATTAATTGTTTAAATGAGTTGTGAAAATGCACACAAATAATTTGTTCAAGAACCTTTTCTATACAACTAGATACATTATAACTATTAAATTCAAACACACCAACAGTACGTCAAACCCCCCCCCCTTATGCACTGGAACAACTAATGAGTCTCTACAAATTTCAGGTACATAACAAAAGAGTACAGTTGACTAAAATAGTTAGGTTAGTTAGTTAGCTAGTTATACACCCCCTTTAGACATGTAACTGTGAAACCAAAAAAACATTTTCTAAAAATTGAATCAAAACAACAGCCAGAGTAAATCCAGTTTGAGATTCATATAGAGAAGCAGATTGTTAATTCAAGTCTATAAATATATCAGTTAAGGTAGTTATTGCTTTCAGCCTGCTGGAGCATAGCCTTGGAAGCAGAGCTGTCTGTAAGGAATCTGAAAATGTTTTAGTATTAAGAACTAGAATAAGTCAGGACACAGTATATATACTTTAGCCAGAAGCAGACAGCTTTTACTTTAGCTGAAACTGTGCATCTTTGTCAGACATGACTTTCTGCAGACTAACATGGACAGAAAAATGTCTCTTCAATTTTGTAATGACTGTGCTGGACATCAAGTTAGGAAGTAGGTCAATTTCAAACCAATTTGAGTAAGACTCTACTAATACCAAGTAATGCTGACAATTCCATTCGAAAATATTGTAGCAACTATCTACCATGCTAATTCAGGAATTTTGTGTAGCTGAAGTGTTTTTTTTTTTTTGTCGATATGGTTTGGTGCTGTTGCAAAATGAACATGCTACAGTTTCCTTTTCTATATCTTTGGACATAGAAGGCTAGAGTACAATGTGTCTTGCCCTTATTTTTGTTGAATCAGTACACGAGTGACCACAATGTAAGATTTTGATATATTACTGTTGTCTTGCTTTAGGAATTACCACTTTTGGACCTTTCATGATGATTCCATCTTCCATCATGATGAGCTTGTCTCTATGAGGAAAATACTGCTGAATGTCAAGTGGTGAACTGGTTTGTCATGTTGGCCATCCTTGACTGATAATGTTTTTTAGCTTCTGGCAAACTGGGTCTGAAGCTGTATGATTTCTTAGTTCATCAAACCTTGATGATGAAAAAATTCTGACATCCATGATTTCAAAGTCTGCTGTTTCATTTTCATGCCGCTCTGTCATTTGTCTGGGTGTGCGTGACAAACCATCAGCAAGGTACAAGTGTTTGCCCTTTTTGTAAACAATATTGAAATTGTACTTTTTTTTTAACATCATGCATTGCATTTGAGCTGGGATTGGTGATCAGTCTCTATTTGGATAGGTCTGCCATAAACATAATCATTGAACTCTGAGCATGCAAACACTACTGCCAAAAGTTCTTTCTCTATTTGTGCATAATTCATCCCTGTTTGAGTTAAAATTCTTGATGCATAGGCTACTGGTATGCCTTCTTGAACATATGCTGTGCCAAGGTTGTACTTTGAAGCATCACAACAAAAGGGTTACAGGTTTTTGAACATCATAATATCTCAATGTGGGTGGATGGAATTTTCTTTACTTCACAATATCCAATGCTCTTTGATGTTGTCCCAAACAGGATTATTTTACATTTTTGCATGTCAACTCATGTAATGGGGCAGAAAGCTTACTCAAGTCTGGGAAGAATGTTCCTAAATAGTTGACCATACCTAGAATACATTGTAAAGATGTGACATTCTCTGGAACTGGCATCTCAAGAATTGGTGTTTGCTTAGACAGATATGGTTGTAAGCCAGAACTGGTAAACAAATGTCCCACATAAGTAACTTCTTTCAGTTTGAATTTATATTTCTGAGGATTCAGTTTAAGGTTTACTTTACATGCATAGTCTAGAACTTTCCAGAGATTTCTATCATGTTCGTCTTCACCATTGCCTTCAACAATAATGTTGTCTACTATAATAGCACATGGATAACCAGAAATCATTTGTTCCATGGCATGTTGAAAGACTTCACTGGCAGAACTGATTCCAAAAGGCATTCTCAAACATCTGTACCTACCAAATAGTGGTGTTTTGAATGTAGTAATCAATGAAAAGTTTTGATCCACAAAATTTGCCAACAAGAGTTTTTGTATCTAAGACTGAATAAATAGTGGAATTTGGCATGAGACCGGCTACCTATTCTACTGTATACATCAGATGATGAAGCTGCTTAAGTGCTTTGTTTAAGTCTCTTGGATCAATACTTATTCGAATATCATCCGAGTTTTTCTTGTGAGCTATGACCATGGAGGATACCCATTCAGTCGGTTCTTCTACTGGAGTAAGGACACCTAGATTCACCATTTTGTCTAGTTCTGCTTTTACTTTGCTCTGCATCACCACTGGAATCTTCCGGGCTGCTCTGACAACTGGACTTACTTCACGGTTTAACTTCATCGAACATGTGACTGGAAGTTTACCAAGCTTGTCTTTGAAAATAGCATATTCAGTAAAAATATTCTGTGTAAAACAATCATTGTTATTCAATATAACGAACCTCTTTATTAAATTAAATCAGTCCATTCTTAGACTGTCTTTGAGGCCAAACAGTGACTGCACATGTCTTTTGACTATGTAAAACTGCAAGTCATAGCTATTTCCAGCAGAATGGCATGAAAAAACTACTGTGCCAACAGCTTGAATCTCTTCACCACAATAAACAACTAGTTTTACACACTTTGCTGAATCAAGTTTCTCACCAGCTTTTAATTTAGCAAACATTTGTGCTGATAGAGCATTGCACTTAGATCCAGTCTCTACTTTAAGCTGTACAGGTTTCCTATTAATTTGTACAGTACAAAATATTTCACTCTTTGCTGACAACTGAGTGTCTACCGAATTAACTGTTTCATCACTCATGGAGACACCTTCAGCATAGAAAGTTTGCTCGCAGCCCTTAGAGTTTGCTGTAGTCTCTATCTGATCTACTTGCATCTTCAAATACTTTCTTTTAACATAACTCTGCAACACTTTAGACTTGCAAAGCCTTTTGAAATGACTCCACTTTTTACATCTGTGACATTACTGACCAAAAGCTAAACACTTTTTCCATTTAGGTTCATGACTGCCTCCACAATTGCGACAATTAACAATGAGGTTGGGTGTGGCACTACATCTCATTTTATATGTCTTTTCCATTTTAACTTTCTGTTGCAAATTATCAACATTTGCGCTAGCAGATACTGCAAACATGCTTTTTTCATTTGTAAGCATATCTGTATGCTTTTCTGTAATCTCATATATTTAGCAAATCTCAATGGATTCGCTCAATGTTAATTCACTATCTCAAAGAAAAATCTTTCTCACTGCATCAATATTACCACATACAAGACCGTGTTTTATCAGCTCATCTCATAGATCACTAAATCTGCATGTTTTGCTTTATTTCTTAAGTTGGTAATATATGCTGCAATAGTTTCACCAGGCTTTTGATTTCTTGTGTAAAATATATGCTTTTCCATTGTAGTATTCATTTGAAGGTTACACATTTCTCTAAATTTACATTTTAAGCACTCTGGGTCTTCCTGCATTTCAGCCTGTATCACATTCTTCCTTCCCCTGTACACACAGCAAATAGATACAAACATGAACATTCTCTCTCAATGGCCTCTGAGCCAGCTAAATTGAGAAGTATAAATGATCTTGTGTGTGCATCTTTATCAGAAAATACAGCCTGTATGAAAATATCATGTTCTTGCTTAAACACTCGCCAATTCTCTGCAATATTATTATCAAACACCAGAGGTCCAGGTCTGCAAAATCCATTTGGCATAACAACAAAGTTCTTTTAAACTTAAGTATAGACCTGGTACTTGTAATATTGCTCAAGTGCACAACAATCTCTTCGAAAATGCTTTATTTTAACACTGCCAATATTTCAAACCCTCTGGTCACTTTGGGCACTTTGAAAAAGCTTAGTTACTGTGAAAAAGTCATACATTGTGAAAAATTTGGACATTTTAGCCTTTTCAAACATTTTAAACAATTCAGAGATTATTTTAAACACTTTAAATATTATGCCGCTATCCCGGACATTTTGAAAGTCTTGGAAATTATTTTGAACACTTTGAATGCTATGCCACGTTTGGCAACTGAAAATCATTTGAAATGAATTTAAGTAACACTGAATAACTGCTGACCTGTTGCGAGTTCACGCTTGGATATTACTCCACTTCTAACTGCATATCTCATAGTTTGTGAGTTGCTTCAACTTTGGATCCCATTCTGACATTATGTCACATGTCTTGTATATTCAAATGAGACACTGAGGCACAGGATGAGTTCAGGTTGTTTATTGTACATAAACACATCAGGAGCTGTAACCGGTATGGGTTACCTTCACTTCCCCTAAAGCTCATTTGACTGACATTCATTTGACTGAGACTAAATGACTGACACTTCACTTCCCCTAAAATTCATTTCCCTGACAACTTGTACTGGCAGTGTGTAGAGCACTGTAAGGCAAGTTAAAGGAATATGTCCTTTTCCCTACTGTAGTATGACCCTGGTGTTAGTATATATAATTGGGGGGACTGGGGTGTGGGGACCATAGCCCCCCAAATAGTTTGATTTTATATTCTTTGCTTTTGGTTTTATATTGCTCAGTAAAACCAAACTAGGGCCGTGCCCCTCCTAACTATATATACTAACTCCAGGGTCACACTACAGTGGGGAAAAGGACATATTCCTTTTACTTGCCTTACAGTGCTCTACTCAGTACTAATTGTCAGGGAAATGAGTTTTAGGGGAAGTGAAGTGTCATTTGGTCTCAGTCAAATAAATGTCAGTCAAATGAGCTTTAGGGGAAGTGAAGGTAACCCAACTGGTATATATACTTTGAACTTCATATGCTTACTGACTGACTCGTTACGTCTAACAGACTCAAATATGCATCTCCATTCAAACTAGCACTCACATTGATTGATTATACAACATGGCACTGATCTCACATGTGCTCAGTAGCTTATATGCATGTGCTCTCTAGCTAAAGTGGCTGACTAGGTTCAGTATACACACTGATTTAAAAGAGATGCCAGGTAAAAATGAACAGTTAACTACTAAGGTAAAAATATGCCAAGTGATAATGGGAAGACTTGTTCTTCCCTGATTCCAAGTATACAAAAGACCTTGCAAGGCAGGTAGTTCAGTAAAGTAACTCTTGAAATGCACATTTTACCTCAAGCTACATTTCTTGGGATCTCTCAAGAAATGTTTATTGTGATCTAGAAGGAGAAATGAAAGGAGGTGGATAATATCACTGATGTAGGCAGATGTGGCAAGAGTTGCAAGTTTCATTAAATATGAAGGATTTGTAATTGTTATATTTAGCAAAATAGAATTATTTACTGTTTTTACACTCAGTTACTTCCTTCTAACAGCTGCATTACTTCTTCTCAAAATGGACCCCTCTGTATTCTACCAGCTTGGGTAAAAAGAGAAAAACTGCTGAAAAAGTACTGAGCCGGGGATGCTGTATTTTCTTCTTTATTCTGAACTATGGAATTACAGGATTCCTTACAAACCTGAAAAAGCAAAACTGTTTTTTTCTACAGGGACTTTAGCAAAGGGACAACAACATTTACTCTTCTAGAGACTGTAAGTTAATTCTCTGATACTGCGTCTTTCAGTCATCTACAGCCACTAGCTATTTTTAGTAACAGAGTGGTAGGTAGACAACATGCTTCTGTAAGAAACTGATAGGCCCAGTGTATTTAGTTCTCTAATCAGAATTATTCTGTCATCCAATCCTCTCAACATCTAAGTGCAAGAAATCTGGATAAAGCCATAAATAATGAGGGACAAAGGCCCCAAGTTAGGGACAAATTTTAAATATTGCTCTTATAAACTTAGAAAGTTAATAGAATAACAGGTTTTGCATTAGCACACATTTTGCTGAAGGATATGAAGTCTGAAATTCATGTCTGTTATTATTTCATGTCTTCCATCCTCAATGACTTGCTAGAAAACCAAAATTTTAAGAGTTACAGACTGAAAATATGAGGGAAATATCTGGATATTCTGTGAAACTCCAGACAGTTGAGAGGTATGCTGTCATCACCTGTCTGTTTACATTTTTTTATTTCTTCCCTATTCAGTTAGGCTGTTTACATTTTTTTAATTTCTTTCCTGTTCAATTAGGCTACTGGCATGAATAATTTTCTTTGACTTCTTCTTACCTATTTTTCTCTTTAAAAGCATTGTATTTATTTGTTTGTTATTTGTTTATTTACAAAAGCTTGTTGATGATTCTTTATTCATTGTTTAATCACAGCAACCTCACAGCATTGGTATAACTGCTGACAGCCACCCTTTTTGAAGAGAAACATTTTGCCTATAATCTGCTATAATTTAATATACTGGTCAGATCACTAGAAGAGAGTTTCTTAACTGAGACCTTAATAATAGATTGGTCTTGTTGTTGAGGGCATATATCATGGACTCAGGAAAGGAGCACTATCACAGGATAGATATCAATCACCTTTCATGAGAAATATGGTCTGTAAGTATAAAAATACTTTGTCTTCGTTTAAGTTACTTTTAGCATGATTGCACTAAAAGGCACTGGGCTTTCACTGAGATGGGTGAAATACTGGCGAGATGGTGATAATAAGTCTGTGCTGCAGATGTACAGTGTTAAGCCTATTTGAATGTGGCAAATGCTGTTTATAATCAAGGGCAGTGACATACATTTACCATAAGTTCTCAGAGTCAGTGATCACCTTGCATATATAATTGATAGCATTGTAACCTGTGCACCCATGACATTAATCGATGGCATAAGTACAGATTTAAATCATGTAATTCACATGTTTACCACAGTTACAACAATATTTTTCTTCTCATCTTGCTTTTTCCTCTCCTTGGAGTCTATTATCAACTAGAAGGCTTCTTTTTTGTGCCCCTGTCTACCAATATCCTGCATATGCAAATTGACTGTTATACGTGCTGCTCAATGTGCCGTGATATGTGGTTCAGAGCTGCAGGTACTCTGCTGCATAAGGCTACAGCTGCCAGGTACTCAAAGCATTTTCTGAGTTGTAAAACTGTTTTTAATTTGGACTTGACAGCCTCTGAGCTGCTTCTGCTGTGCAGTGAAGAGACAAAATGCAAATCAATTGTTAGGACATCAAGCTGCCTTTAGTTTGTGATGGTGTTCTTTTGTATTTGGTATTTGACTCTGGTTTCAGTAATTGTCTATGCTCATTTTTAACCTTTTATCTTTCAAATATTTAGATCTGCATTTAGTTCTGAGTCCAGTGATAACCCTCTAAATAATTAGTCATGGAGGGTTGGTATTCCGCTTGGATATTGACCATGCATTGTCTAACCTGTGAGAGTTCATTAGTTCTTTTACAATACTGTAAAATTTAGAGGCATAAAATACTCTTTTGAAAAGAAGCATTAAATCATAAAACAAACTGCAACCTAAGCACTTCATGATACTGTTTTGTTCGTAATGGAAGCTTGATATTTGTGTGCTTTATCTATAGAATGATAGGTTAACATTATACAAATAATATCGCTGTTTACAATCATGTTGATTATGCCTAGACACTTTATACACTGCATCTGTGAACATACTGCAATTACATTTTTGAAGTAAAATAGATTAATTTCTAAATATGTTCTGGTTTAGAAGGTTTGTGGCATGTAGTGAAACAAACACAATAGTTTAATACCAATAAACCATAGCATAAATAATTAAATACTCTGCTTTTGGTAAGATTACTTAGCTCTTTGAAGTTTTGCAGGTTTTTAGCATGTGTTATCTCTTAGCCATGTTTCCCAGCCTTTGCCTCTGTTTTGCATGAGTAGTTTAGTAATTTTACGTAGCCAAGGAGCATGGCTGGCTTTTATTCTTACCTTTATAATGGTGCATGGCAAATGAGAATATTTAGGAATTATTGTATTAATTTTCTGAACAGCCTTGTCTAAACTTAGGGTTTTAGGGTAGATATAAATATGTCAATATTAAATTCTGATATGTTATGAATTACTTTGTAAGAATGTTTTTAGGTTGGTGGGTAATAAGTCTGTTAGTATATGCTGGAAGGTATCAAGAAGTGCATCAGCAAAAATATATTTGCTGGTGTCAGACGCCATTATCCAATCTAGTATTGTGCCAGTATCATTAGTTTAATTATATTTAGAGGGAGTAGTTAAGAATTCAATAAACCCATAGAGATTCATGCTTGCAGAGGGAAAATCTGAGCTAAATGTTTGACAATCAATATTGACGTATCTTAGCATATTTTTTCATTTGAGATCGTGTTAACTAGCCAGGAGAGGATGTCTCCAATAAACAATTAGTATAGTTGTGTTATTGATCAGGAGGATTGACTTTATATAATGGCATGGTGCTAGATAGAGTTATCGCTCTTTATTTTCCTGGAACATCTCTGATTTTATTTGTCAGGGACACAAATTATAGATAAAGTTGTTACTAAGCTTATGGCCTGAAAGTCATTAAGCAGCTCAGCCAATTTGCCTAAATAGTAGAATGAGCATGCTAGCTTCCCCAGACTATATTCTAGGCTGGTTTAAACACATCTGATGAGTTGTTATGTTTGATATAAGGAAAATATGTCAAAAGAAAGGCTATGTGCTTGTTTAGAAACCAAATGCTCCAGCAGGTGTTGTTCTTTCTAGGACAGAAGTTAAGATTTTTCAAACAAGCATTTTCAAGACTGTTTGTTTTATGAAAGTGGAGGAGGATTAAAAGGGCAGGGTCTTTCACTGTGTTATGAGCTAAACAGACATCACCCTCAGCAGACTATACAATATAGAGTAACAGGGAAGAGTTTTTATCCTGTCATGGTAGCTTAGGCTGACTAAGCCAGAGATTGTTGTGATTAAAAATTTTTGGCAGTCTTTCAAGCTGACCAAGGTGATCAAATAGGTATATCCGAAAAAGGCTGTTGTATGCCAACATAAGTCTAATCAGGGAAGAATACAGTGGGATCATTAACCCCCATGATTTGAATGTGCTACCATGACAAATATGTTCTGCACAGTAGATAGCACATTATGACAAAAACATAGCGGTCAACAGCTTGTGATCAATTTATGAATGACAGTTCCAGATGACTGCATCTGTTATGAGGGGGTACTAGTGATGTGGTAGGAGGAGGGAGTGGTGGCTTTAACAAAGTTGCAATTTTTGGTATTCTAGATGCATCTGTGATTGACAACAAGGCTTGATTCTGATTTAGGCCAGACTAGAAAATCTGAGTGCCAGAAAGAGATTTGACAACTCTACCCAGTTTGCAGTCACATCCAAACTTAGTGATACAAAGTCGCACAATATCAGATTTGATTTCAGAGATCTAAATGTCAGAAAGGAAGGGGCCTGGCATGGATCCCTGTGTAATACCTCTAGAAGCTGGTATTGGTGAAGTTCCAAAATACAATAGGATTTCATTGGGAATCAAGACTTCTTTTAATGGTGAACATTGCTGCTAGGTGGTCAAATTTAAACAAGGAAGTAGTGATATTGGGAGTGGTACAAGAAAGTGAGCAGTTGGTAAATTCAGGCTGTAAATACTGAGTCCTCTGGTACACAGGAGATGATATGAGCAAGGGAATTTTAATTAATGAAATGAAAAAATCTCTGTGCATATTTGTTGTGAGTTATATAGAACCCGTACTTTATTATTGGGTAAGGGAGAGTGTGTTGAACTGGTTTTAAAAATATGTGCTTTCCAACAGGGACATAGAAGGAGACCTGTACTTTCAATAATGTTACTGGTGACTTTCCTGAGTCACTAGGAACTCAAGAATTTCCTGGTTGGTATCATGCGAGATTTGCTATGAAATGATGGCATGCCTAACTAATATAGAGATGCCCCCATAGTTCACTGATCTGATATGAAGACATGGGAGGCACTGTACTTAAGTACAGAAGGGGGTGATATTGCTGATAGAGAACAAAGTTTAAATAACTACTCAAATATGGATTTCTTTGATGATAAGGAAGGCCTCAAACTCAGACATTCTGTTTTATACTTCTAACATTAAGCAGGACTACCCTGATGAAGACTGAATTAGAATTTTCTAACTGGGCATGTCCATGAGTTGTATTTTTCTTAAAAGTCATTTCATGAAGCAAAGCTTTTTTGAAAGCACAAAAAATCCATAAAACATAAGGTACAGTCCATCCCTATCAAATCAGGATGGTCTGCTGATAATCTGATTCCGCCGGTTAGCAAATCGGTTATGATATCCAATTATTTTGTCTTTTAATGTAAACATTATTCTCACTGAGGGCAGCACTTTGTTCAATACCAGTTAATTACCTTCCTCAGACACACATGTAGACGGCTCCATTATATCTCTTTGCATCTTCCACAGTGTAGAGTTCTTAAAGTCATTTGACTCCACATGGACAAATTCAAGACTATAATCATAATGGGAAAGTGAAGGCTCCTAAGACACCATTAAACTCCCTTATCCTAACACCGGATGGAGAGAGCTCACTGTTGTCTTTTTTTTTTTTTTTGTCCAGCTTGGTAAATGCAGTGTCAGTGTGTCTGACAATAGAAAAACTAGTACCAAGGGAAATTCTGTTGTTTGTAGGTCTATGTGACTTTAGGGGCAAAGAGTTGCAGTCATGGTGATTCACAGTAGCTGTATATGAAGCTGCAGGTGTGGGTAAAGACAGAGGAGTGTCCCTAAGCAGCTGAAGTTTGCTGCACGTACCATAGATAGATGATAAAAAACATGTAGTCAGATATGTACATTATATAAATGATTTGCTTTTTGTGATTAAAGGGGACAAAAGAAAGTTTTTAGATTTTTGTAGGACTACACATAACAAAATTGGGGAATTATTTTCATATACAAAATTCATGGTAATACAGTACATATCTTAGATGTGAAGTCAACAGAGATTGAAGATCATTATACCACTAGTAAATTATACAGGAAGCCTACTTTAAGCAATATATTCTGCCTGCTAAAAGAGGCTCTTCCCTGAGTGGGGACTTTTTAAAGGTAAACAAGAACACTGATCTTAAGCATGAGAATTTTGAAACTGAAAAAGAAGTTTTCTGTGGTTTATTAGATACTGGCTATAATATGAACACCCTGAATTTGTCAAGTGATTATGTGTAGAATTTAAGGAGAAATAATGCTTCACTGTAAGAAGTAAATCAAAGTAGTCAATGGGAGAAGGCAAAGGAGAGTCAAAGGCATTTAGAGCCACTGTATTTTGTTAGTAATTGTTTACAATTCCAAAAGAGTTTTAAAACATTGTTTTGGACAACAGGTATATTTTCATGTCTGATAAAACTCTTCATAGAATTTTGCCTGAAAAGAATATTTTTTTATTACGGAAAGTCCCAAAGTTTGGGAGTGCTTATCTCCTTTAAGATGTATAACTATCCTTTTTTTTCATTAGAAAGGAGACTATTTCATGTGCACAATGCTCATATTACAATTCAGTCTGTATGATGGTGGAAGTTGCAGTTAGTAAGAAGAAAGATAGAACTGAGCAATTTGTAGTCCTGCCAATCTAAAAATGTTGTCTGTGTTTTGGATTGTAATTATGTAGTACCTAACTAGTATATTGGACAAACCAAAAGAATGGTAAAGACAAGAGTATAAAAATATTTTAGCAATATTCATACTACAAATTAGATATATCTGTTGATTCACACATCTTAGAGTATCATAATTCCAATTCTGATGCTTTCAAATTTGTGTGGTAGAATCCCTTTAATTCAAAAGAGGAGGAGATGTAAAAGTTAAGCTAAATAAATGGAACATAGAATGGTTTGTAAATGCCAAACCTTATGCCCTAAAGGTTTGCATTTACTCAGAATTGGTAGCATTTGATACATTAAGCTACAAGAAGTTGTCATGTGTTAATATGTTTTTAAACCAGTTGTGATTAGTTTGATTTTTTAGTTGAAACAGACATGGATGGATATTCCTTTCTTCCTTATGTTTTTTGGGATCAATCAATATTCAGTTAGGTAGTTTGGAATTTTAAGTGTTTGAAGAAGTGTGTTCTTATTTTATAATGTTACCCCATGAAAAGCATTGTGCCAAGACACTAGGGGTGCTCACAGATAACTGGAAAAGTTCAAAAAGAACAGATTACGGTGGTTCAGACATGTGGGCAGAAAAGCAGAAGTTGATCTAGTGAAGAAGAATTGGGGCAGACAGGAAGAAGGCAAAAGTAAATGAGGGCATCTGGCAATGAGGTGAATGCATTGTCTGAGAGAAGACCTGCAACATAGAATTGACTGCTTTGTTTGTGTGTGTGTTTTTAATTCCTGGTAGGTTAGTATCTAAGAGGCTTAAGCACTGAGTTTTTAACTAGCTCAGCATCTGTCAATTTGATGTTAAGCTTCTGCTTACTGCTAGTGCTTGGAGAAGAGAAAAGAGACTCCAGGCTTGATATGTAATGGCATCTCCCACTGGTGGCGACAGAGAGACCTATCAGTAGGAGATTGTCTCATTGTTTCATTGTCTGGCTTGTACAATTTACGCTTTATATTTTGTTTATATTTTGTCAAATATTCTGACCTCTTATTTCATGCTGACCAGTATACTGTATGGTTTGGTCGGATGAATGGTTCTTTTGCATATTTTTTGCCGATCAGTACATTTTCTGCTTTGGTAGATGTTTTAATACTTAACTTGCAAACTGCCAGCTGTCAGTGCTTTAGAATACAGTGGTACTTTCCATTAAGATCTATTTTCTGTGTATCTCTATCTTTTCTTATAGTCCTAGTTTCATAGTTTCATAAACACTAAAAATCAAAAGAATAATTCAGCAGACTCATACCCATGGATAGATCTAATATTGTATAACATCACAATAACATTATTTTATTTAAGTTTTAAATTATGAAATGTGGATTTTAAATAGCACATATTATTTAGAATGAATGAAATTAATTTTCTGTGTTGTGACTGGCATTTTGAAGGAGTTGCCTGTGAGGATTTCTGAGGATATGAGATTGGTGTATCATGAAATCATCATCATCATCAACTCCCTTTTTGCCATTTTCTACATGGGGTTGGGGTGTTGTATCAACTGTTACCATCTTTCTCTATTCAAAGCCACTCCCCTACCTTCTTCAATGCTCATGCCTGACTGTCGCAGGTCTTCTCTCACACAATCCATCCATCTCTTTGCTGGATACCCTTATTTCTTCTTGCTTTCTTCCTGCTTGCCCTAAATTGTCTTCACTAGGTTGTTTTCTGCTTTTCTGCAGATGTGCCTGAACCACCGTAATCTGTTTTCTTTGAACTTTTCTGCAATTGGTGCTACTTTGGCTTCTGCTCTTATGTCCTTATTTCATCTGTCTCACAGTGTGCACCCTACCCCTCATCTCAGGCACTTAATCTCCATCACCTCTAGCTTCATCGACTTGTCTGCTTTTACTGCAAGTTTCTGTACCATACAGTGGTATTGCTGCACCAGTGTTTTGTATACCCTACTTTTCAGTTTATTTGGCATTCTTCTGTCATACACTACACCTGACACTTTGTGCCAGTTGGCTGCAGCATCTCTGATTCTAGCTTTGACCTCCTCATTTAGTCTGTCCTTCTCCTCAACCAGCCCTCCCAGATACCTGAAGCTGTTAACTTGTTCCACTATTTTCAATTCTATCTCAATTCTTTGCCATTACAATTGTCTTATCATTACTCAATTTCATCCCATGTTCCTTCAGTTTTGTATTCAATTCCCCTTTCCTTTGCTTAAGTTCTTGCTCAGAGTTTACCTGTAATGCCACATCATTTGGATACAGCAACTTTGTTAATCTGTCCCCGGCAGTCGGTTTTCTAATGTAGTCCATCACTAGTATGAACAGCAGTGGGCCCAGAGCTGAACCCTGGTGCATACCCACTCCTACTGGGAACTACTCTGTGAGACCAAACATTGTTCTTACTTGAGATCTCGGGTCCTTGTACATAACCTGCACTAATTTTACCAATGTTTCTGGGACTTTGAACCACCACAAGACTGCCAAAATCAGCTTTCTTGGGACCTTGCCATATGCTTTTTCCATGTCTAAGAATGACTAGTTGGACTTTTTCCTTATCTCTAGCTTCTCAACTATCTGTCTCACTGCAAACATCAGGTCAGTTGTGCAGCATCCTGATCTGAATCTGGACTGCTCATCTCCCATCTTAGATTCTACTACTCTGCATATCAGTATATCAATCACCCTCTCTAGAACTTTCATGCAATGTGATAGGAGTTTGATGCCTCTGTACTGCCCACAGTTGTGGATATCCCCTTTGTCCTTGTAGACTGGCATGAGTATGCTTATTCTCCTGTCATTTGAGATATGCCTTCTATGAGTACCCTCAGGAGCCACTTCTCCCCTATCTCACCCAGCATCGTTATCATATCTGTTGTGACCTCATCTGAGTCTGCTGCTTTCCCTGACTTCATTTTCCTTAGTGATATTCTCACTTCTTCTAGGGTAGGGTCCTCCTCTTCTCTCAATGTAGGCTGTTTCTGGGGAAGTACATATATATATATATATATATATATATATATATATATATATAATATGTGTATGTGTGTGTGTGTGTGTGTGTGTGTGTGTGTGTGTGTGTGTGTGTGTGTGTGTGTGTGTGTGTTGGTGTGTATATACATACATGCACATCTACATACTATATGATTCGTGCATTGGATTTGTTGATAGGATACACCTCTTCCATGACCCAGAATAGAATAAAGCAGTTAATGAACAAAAATTACATGCATACATAAAAAGAATACTGGCTATAGAATGGACAGTAAAAGTTAACCACCCTGAATATACGGTTATGCCTTAGCTCATTAGAGGTACGATTGCCTTTGCTATATGAATAAATGCTTTCCATTTCCTGATAGCAGTGACATCCAAAAGTGAATCAGATAAAGTAGTAAGATATCTGAATCGAAAACATACCTCTTGTTGTTTCAGCATAAATGCATCAACATAACTCCTTATGTCATTCTCATTCACAGTTTGTCTGTTTAGCTTTAAAAACTCAACAAAGAATTTCCTCTGCTCATGCATATTTCTGAACAGAATATTTGGAGCACCAAGGAGAAATCCAAGAAATGGGAACATGTTGTAGAGCTGAAAAATATAAACCATAAAAGGCAATTACCAAACAGTTTTAAGTGGAAGTAAATATTTTTTTCATTGATTTACTTATTAAACAAAATATAGAAGATTGCCTTGAATTTTTTGTCACCTATATTTTACTTAAACAAAAAACAGCTTCGGTCTACTTCTACTCATTTGACCTGACCCCCCAGGTAGGGAACATTTACAAATTGTTAATAAGAGGCATTGTTTACTAATAGCACTATATCACAGTAAATTCAGTAACTTCATAAAAAACATATACTTTACATCATTGGGAAAGTTGAAGGATAACTATAAATTAGAATGGAGTACAACATCAGAATGTGTGCTAAGTTTATAGTGCATAAAAAAAACAATGACCCAAGAATCTAAATAACTGCATAATAAAATATTAATGGCATTCAGTCAGTAGACACTGCAGTAGTGGTTTAGAAGATATAGGGTGACATTTATAATTATTATACTTAAGTGCAGTGGGTATTTGTGCTGGCAGAGTACAAGTGCAGTTCAGGGGTGATATATAGACAGTAGTTGCACCAAAGTGAATCAGTTAGTACGGGTTTGAGAAAAATGTATATGAAAATAAGGATCTCTTCTTGCTTTGATGCAATTCATAGTCATTTTTTGATGTGTGTCTGCACCATGCTCAAATGGGTTATAAAAAGAAAATCTGCACATGTTCTGCCACTTTGCAATCACTGAAGATGTCCTGTTTCACAGATACCTGGCAGTTTACCTTTGTGATTTGCTTATTTTGGTCACACCAAAACCCACTACACAAAGTACTGCTTTGTCTACCTAGGAGATGAAAGTACAAGCAAAGGAGAGATCACCACAACTTTGATGAACAGAAGTTAGTTATTGGACAGGTTTAGAGTGGACAGGGATGTAATGAGAGCATTGGTGAGTTTCTGTGTTCCACAAACAGGAACTGAGGAAATGCATGGCCTTCCTATACCTGTGGATTCCAAGCTACGTACTGTCCTCACTATATTTGCCACTAAGAGCTTTCAAAGCCAGACTGCAGGCACATTATGTCTTTAACAGGCTTCTGCTTAAGGATAATGCAGCAGTTTCTAGTTATACTCTTAGTACATGTGGATGAGCACACCTATTCCCAGTGTCACCACAGGACTGGGGCCAGTACAACTGTGCCCAGTATGGAATGACACTTTCCTGAGGTGTTTGCTGTGACAGATTGCATCCATGTTGCTGCAAGGGCCTTATCTGGACTATTGTGGAACAGTACCAAGACAGAAAGGGCTACAATTCTGCCCAATAGTATGTGATGTAGAAGGGTGTATCATCAGTGTGTTGGCCTAGCATCGTGTCAGTTCCCATGATTCACTCATTTGGCACAAAGGCATGCCACATTACCTCTTCTTACTTGCTAGGATTCCTCATTGTCGCCTAGTTGGTAAAGCACAAGCTGTTATAATGTTATTGATCACTTTTTATGTATCCATATAGTGGTATAGATAGTGTTTAGTAATTACCCCCTGTTTTTTATGCGTCCCCTCCATGTTTTGTTTTCCAGATGACATAAGCTACTTACTCTAACCTTCAACCCTGACTAATGACAATAGTCGATAACACTTAGAGAACTGCTAAAGAGTTCTTTAACACTGCCCTGCCCCAGACATAAAAGTCATTGAGAGAGTGTTTGGCCAACTCAAAGCCTGTTTACATTACCTGGATGAGTCAGAGGTGCTATTAGTATGAGCCTGTTACTGCATGCAGAATGTTTATGGCCTGCTGCATTCCACATAACATGATCATGCATTGGACTAGTGTGCAACTGCCACAGCCAGTCACTGATAGCGGTATGTGGTAGTGCAGCTTCTTCTAGTGTTTGTCTCACCAGTAATGATAGCAACTCTTCCCAGATGATGGTTGTAGCATGATAACACTTCTGACAGGCTTTTTATGGTACATGGATGCGCAAGCAAAGAGGTGACATCTAGTACATGACTATGGGCTATGGCATTCGCTATGTGACAGTGAAAAGTTACTTATATATTTGATGCATGTAGTTTTACATGTGGGCTGTACTGAGTGGTGCATTGTCAACTTACATTGTACAACAGACGTTTATACATATATCATGCAAACTGTGTTGGACATATGATATTAACCATCATCATTTGTACTGTGGTCAGTGGTGCAAGTGCTAGTTATAGAGGCAGACTGCATGAACTGTAAAGGAGCAGGTGCTATGGACAAGGTTTAGGGCTATTCTCTGACTATGTAACTGCAGTTTTACTGAAGTTGTATTTATATGGTGTTTTTCCATCATGAAATGTGTCACTGCTCCTGCCATTGCTTGACTACCTTCTTCTTCGGAGAATTCACATGACTGTTTGCAGCATCTTCATGGGTTATACATGGTATACAACCTACTCATGCAGCACAAATGTGGACACTGTCTCATTCAAGTCCAACAGTGTCCTCAGTGTGTGTCTGGTAAGTCCATACTAATATGCACAGGAAACGTGACGTGCCTGGCTTGTGTGCACCCATACCACACTTGAGAATCATTATGGCAATGCCTTTCGACTCTACCATATGCTGGTGAATTTCCACGTATATCTATATACATATCCTGCAGTGCTGTAACCTTCTCCAGCAGGCTCTCAGTAGTAGTAGTAGCCTGTGTCTGAACTTGTCTGCCCAGCAGCACATCTATTGTTGGGCAGACAGGTCCTCGTCTATCTCTGAAACAAACTGTGGAAGATGCACCTGCTAGTTGCCTCTCTGCATAGGCACTACAGAGGGGAATCCTGCCTCTGAAAGGGTTGTCTCTTCATCAAGGGGTTCAGGCTTTGCATGAGAAACAGGTACTGAGCTGAATGGTGTTCCTTCCCCCTTATTGTAATGTCAGTTCCTCATTATGGTGTGTCTCTGAGCATCTGTCACTGACTGCCGAGTTATCCACCTGATGTTAAGAAGGTGGTAGCCCTGTCACTAAACTCTGCAGCTGTGTACCACTGTCCTGAGGTGGTGTCATGGGAATGAGAGTCCTGGCATCATCACTGACATCCATACTGCGGTCAGCATCAGCCTGCTGTGCTGAAGCACAGGATGTAGTTGTTTCCTCTGTTTGCCTTTGAAGAAATATGTCATGATGTGGTCAGTGTGACTGGTGGCAAGAATATCTGATTATATATCTATTTATTTATTGCCTTTTGTTTACCAGTATGGTTCGACTGGGCACTCAGGCCCATTTTCAGTAGAAGCCTGGGGAGAAAAGCTCCACTAAAGTTACACAAATTACAAAACATTTACATGGAGAAAATAATTTAAATTTCTTAGTAATAGAAACTGGGTTTTAGAATCATGCAAAGGGTAATACAATGAAGACAGAGGTTAATACAATTTGATTTCTCTAGAAGTGTTATACAGTAATAAACATGTTGCATTTACATTTGCAGCAATATACAAATCTCACATAGGTGTATTGAAAAGCAGTAGTTATAAATGTAGACAGGATTTATTTACATTATTTACAGGAAAAGACAGGAGAAATGCAGAGTTAGGGGTTGGTGATAGTCTAGACATCTGAGAGAGAGAGAGAGAGAGAGAGAGAGTTAGTCAGGGTGTAAACAAGAACAGAGCCAGCAGGAGTTTAGGTACTCTATTAAGTTGTGCTTAAAGCTAGATACACAGCTGTCCTGTTTTAATGGGATAGGCAGGGAGTTCCACTGTCTGGTGACCTAGGATGAGTATAGCAAGTCTACAGTTGCATTATGGGATTTGGACATTATTAGTAGGATCTGATTACATGAGTGAAGGCAACGTGGTGGGGGATTGTGCTTCAGAATTTTTTGTAGAGAAGGGCATGTGTGTGGTTTGCGTATTATTTTGTGGGCAGTTTGAGGCTGTGTGAATATAAGGTGATTAGGTAGTTCTAGCCAGTCAAACTACTTCAGTGTTAAGCAGTGATGCATACAGTAGGATGCATTAGCTGTAAATTTTGGCTATTTTGTTAAAGCTGCCTCTAATTTATTTAGTAGGGTGGTTTGAATGTTGGTTAATATGGGTGATGCTTACAGAAGGGATAGGAGAAGATAAGATTATGCTAAGGATTTATTTGAAGAGTCCATGAGGTGAGGTTTTTTTCAGTAGAGGAAAACCAGTTTTTGGTGAGTTTTCTTGATGGAATGGGTGCTATGCATGTTAAATTTTAGATTATTGTCTATTATGACTCCTAATAGTATGGCATTTGTTATAAGTTTCTATAGTGGTGTTGTTTGTTGAAGTTATATTAAAGGGTGTATTAGTTGTTGAATGAGATCTGGGCATGAAAAGCATTAATTTTGTTCTTTTGGTATTTAAGATTGGCCGATGAGCCCTTATCAATAATTCTATGGAAGTGAAGGAGTCTTAGTTATTTGCTGAAGTAGATGAAGGGTTTAGGCGAGTAGAAGATGGTGGCATCATCAGCATATTGTACTAACGTGACAAGTTTGCTGCCTTTGTGCAGGTTGTTTGTGAAAATACTGAAAAGTACTGAGCCTAGAATTGACCCTTGTGCTACACTGATGGAAATAGGGAGGAACGGGGAATAGGTCCTAATTCCATTTTATGGCCTGTTACCTGTTGGAGAGATAGTTACATGACCAAGTAAGAGCTGAGTGAGATAGTGATGGGGAAGATAGTTCATTGATTAGGAGTTGGTGTGATACTGTGATACTTTATTAAATGAATAACGTATTCGCATGCCATACAGTATCTGAAGGGTTTGTGCTACAACTGACATTGATGGATTGAATACCTGATGAGAAAAATATTTAAGAATTATATACAGTTCAGGTAAGTTCAACTGGCCTGAAATTAGCAAAGACAGCTAAATAGTGACCTTCTGCACTGTTGGAGTGTGGAAGTTTTAACGTGTCTGAAAGTGATGATATCAACACCACACAGAATGATTCCTGCATTATTCTCCTCTGTATCAAAGTCCTTTCTAGAGAAGAGGTTTTCCTCATCTGGTGTTAAATTTCAGGGAGTGGAAGGCTCACCAGCTGTGCTGCTACAGGCAATTGCATTCTGCCTGTAGCCTGGGACATCCCACCATGCCATTAGCTCTTTTCCTGCACTGTCCCAATATGTGGTTCCTTCTCTTTATGGCATTTATGTCAGACATTATGTGAGCCTTAGCTCGCTGCATTTGTTTTGGACTCTCTTTTCCAAAAAGACATTTTCAATATGTTCTAAATAAATCCATGAGGGTATGTTTTTCCTCACATTGAAGTAGTGTCCCCTGTGCCTTGCTCCCTTATATATCAACCTTTTTTAACCTGCAATTTCACATTCCTAATTTATGAAATTGCAATCAATTCTGAGTCATGCATTTAACTCAGAACTAAACAATGGCAAAATCTCAGGGAAGCATCCTCTCCTCTCCTCTCTCCTCGTCTCTTCTCATATACCCTCCTTTCCTCTCCTCTCCTCTCTTCTCTTCACCCCTCCCCTCCCTGTCCTCTCCTCACTGTTTATGCATTAATTATCTGCTTCATTATATTTTGCACCTGAGCATAAGACTTTATTGGAATGGTGAGGGGAAATAATTATTAAAGAATTTCACAAATATTTCATCTTTCAGTGACAGGAAGGTAACCTGTAGTATGATCCTGAGCATTTCCATTGTCAGAGATAAACTGCATTGTGCTTATTCACTAGAATGTATATATACAGTTTGTTTCTATGTAATTAAACTGAACTACTCTATTATTTCTGAATTTTTGTTTGTGAAATGTTTTGTATTCCACCTGGTCTGAGCCTGAAATTGGTCAACATTGAACAGTGCATTACCCTGGTACACAAATATAAATGAAAAATAAATACATAAATAATCCAACTCTACAAAAAAAAGTATTGTACACAGCACTGACTATGACACTTTACACATCCCAAAATATTTATAGGTCGAAGCACGGTACTATTGCAAGATTTCCTGCCTTACCCGTAAGTCACATGCTAATCATGGAGATGTCACACGAAAATCCACTAACAACTGCTTTTTTGAATAATTTTAAGTTTACTTTTACTTTTATAAAACTTTGTAATTAATTTGTTCTTTCACATGGAGTCTAGCAGCTGTTAAAATGGTGAACTGCAGAATGACTGGTGAAACTTTGGTCATATTTATGAAGCTCTTGTGCATATGAAGCATAGCCATGCATAGCTCTGTGAGTCACATCAAAGCACCTCAGTGTAAGTGCTTTCACTGGTGTACTGCTGTGAGCAAGCCAGAAAGTGTTTATGCACACTCCTAAGTGCTGTGCAAGCCTCAAATGAATGGCACGGTGCTTGTTCAGATGAAAGTGAGTCGGTGAATGTTCATGCTTTTCTGTACCTAACTTGTACCTGTTCAGGGTGTAAGGGGCCAAACTCAGTGATGTAACACTCTGGTGGGTGTGGATCACCCTTAGTAGTCTCGGTTTCATACTTATCTCTTAACTCCCTTTTGAACCTGGTACTAACAAGATGCAATCTATGAAAGCCTTGGGTTGTGCCCTGAGTTGCTCTAAAAAAGAAAACAAAATTCTTTCACCTGCTACAGACCTTGTATCTGCAAACACTGGAAGTACTAAAATTGGCAGCACCTGGAAGAAAACTGATCTGTTGCTAGAATTGGGGGACTACCTGCCTTCATTGACAGGGATCTCCCACTCTAGAAAACAATACTGTCAAAGGTATGATGATCTGCAGAGGCAAAGGAGAGGCCACATAGCTGGATGGGTTTTAGAGGTACAGGAAGGAAGGACAGAGTTCTACAGTAAGTACTGATTTTGGGTTTATAGAAAAAAGTTTATAGGAGCAGTTAAGTTGGTTGAAACTCCCAAATGGCGACATCTGCTTTGTGGACCCACTTTGGTTGGTCCACAAAACAGATGGTCGATAGGTATGCGAGACTAGCAATTACTGGGTTTGGTAAATATACCCCTTGTCTGAAGGCTGTAGGATCTCACAGTTGGTATAAATAATGAGCAGGGGGTAGACCCCCCCCTGCAAAAAATGGTATTTGCATGCGGCAAGGATGTTACTCTTGCATGTGTTGTACTTTGTCAACCTCTTGTTGTTGAACTTATTGACACCAACATTTGAGTGTTCCGATGTAATTCACTACACCTATATATATATATATATATATATATATATATATATATATATATATATATATATATACATATATATAGCTACAAACGCACACATGCATGTGCCTGTGTGATCTTTTAGCAATTCTTCAGAGCTTAGAAAATGCAGTGTAATTATATGTGTGTTAAACAGATACTTCTTGGGCATAAGTGCTGAAAAACTTTAGAAGTATGGGTATATCACAAACTTGTTTAACTACTTGTGTATGATAAACACACACACACACACACACACACACACACACACACACACACACACACACACACACACACACACACACATACACAAAGCAACCAATGGTGGAGTTTTTACTCAGAAATGTATTTTAAAATGTAGTACTTGCATACTGCATTAGTAAGGGCCATTGCAGCACCTTTCTGCGAAAGTTGTGAAATGCTATTCAGAATTTTCTGAACTATTCTTAAATTCTGAAAATGCTAAATCCAAAAGCATCGCACCCCTCACGGGGAGGGAGTGCAAGTTATTGAAGTCTATGTTGTTCATTAGCCCTGCATTAATTCAAACTGCAGTGCTGTAGGCTATCATGATATTTATATTTTCTAAGGCCTGCCTAATGATAAAAATATCAGTGCAATATCATATCAGAAATAAACATGCAAACTACACATCATAAAAAGAACCATTAATGCCAATAATTCCTTTTACTTTAGATTGGACAGTTGGAGAGTTGTTGACATGCACAACAATACCTGACAAGACTTTGCCCTTCCTGATATTGACTATCTGCAGAAGTTGCCATAGCAGCAGACTTTTTACCCAATACAACAAATACAAATAACTACAGCTTATTTGGTAATGATGCAACACAGCATTGGCAAAAGACATGCTTTAATGACAATGTCAAAATGCTTTTGCAAGAAATGCTTCTTCGGGTCAAGCACTCATGGACCAAACAGCAAACTTTTAAAACATCAAAGCAGTCAAGTGATAAGATACACTTACATCATCCATTTCACAAGCAGCTTTATAAAAATTAAAGAGACTGTGCTGACTGTAGAACAAATAATGCTTGCTATAAGCACTCCTTTCCTGAAATTAATAACTAGATTTTATACATAAAATAAAACAATTAGAAACCTGAATTAAATTGAAGCATTATGTGTAAAATATGTATAAAATGCATAGAAAAATTTAAAAAAATGAATAGCAATTATTTTCTGTATTCTAGTACACATTCATCCACTAAATCAATTTTGTTTTGATTTTTCACCCGATGCAAAGATCAATACCTCTGTCACCCTTCCCCCAGCAACGGTATTTGGTGTCTCTGAATGTATGAGCTGCAGAAGTTCAGCACTGTCTGTAACAATTTATTTTCAGTTGCAAAGCATTCCCTCATTTTACCAAAGGCATATGTCCCACGTCTTATTTCCAGGGTGGATACCTTCCCTACTTTATAATTAGAATTTTAACTGAACTGTTTCCTTATGGTACATGCTGTAGAACTTTGCTTACATTTACAAACTTCCATGTTGCTTTTGGTAATGACAAAGTTACAAAGGGCAGGATAAAATGTAAAATGAAAGGGGTGTTTGTATAACCAAGGCTGTAGGAGAAAGCCTGTTAGAAATATTGAATATTGCAGTCTTATAAAGCACACTGCACTCACAACTAAGATTGTAAATGTTGGCCCCTCTAACACTGCTTACCTCTATGCAGTAAACAACACAATTCGGAATAGTGTAACAACGGTAAGAGATATGGCTGTGATGGTTGACAAAAGATTTGTGTTTGGAGACAACCTCAGTTTTGTCATTAGAAACTGCTGTAAAGTGATTGGGGCTATATCACTCTCAGTTGTTGGTTCTGTACTTCTTCCACTATATTATAAACAGTGGTTTGACCCCGGTAGTGAATTGTGCAGCATTCTGCTCTTATAATACTGTGCAAATCAGATACTTTGAAAGGATACAGACATTTTATGTGAGACAAATCATACAAGTTAAGAAATTAGATTACAAATGCAGATTAGTCACACTGTCTTTATTTAGGATTAATTATAGACTATTAATAGGCAACTTGCTTTTAATGTATAAAGCAGTCCAGAATGAAAGACTGGCCTTGAATATAGATAATGAAGTTAAATCCCATAAAGTAGATACAAGGAATAATAATGGATTTGTGATAATCCCATAACACAGAAATAAAATAAGTAAAAGGTCTTTTTATTCGCGTGTCATGCTACTGTAGAATGCTCTTCCCATCAGAGTTAGGAAGGCAGGTAGTACACTGGTATTCAAGAAATTATTAGATGATTAGACGGGTGATAGGGACTTTTATCCTATATACATAGGTGGCAAGCTCCTGGAAGGCCTTCTAAAGGCTGATGAGCCTGAGCTAATAAAACACTGAAACAGTGAAACACTCAGGCTCAGCACACCCTTCTTTTTACTCTTATTTTGGCATATTTAATAGGTTTATAAGTTCATAGGTAGGTACTAGGCTATCACCCCAAGGGCCTAAGTAAACCTAGCCAACAAGGTTCCCTGGCTTATGCCACCCAAGAAAGTTATTTTCCTGTGCCCCTGTCAAGCAGAGCCACAGAAGTGTTCCCCGGGGTGCATTTCCCATTTCCCATCCACTCATCAAGATTTTTTCTTAAAGCATGCTAATGAGGAACTTTGCTTGACATAGTTGGGTAGCTTGTTCCAGACTATGGGAAGTCTCTGGGACAGGAATCTATCCCTCCAGCATGTCCTGTTTATTGTGGTGACAAGGTTTAGGTCCCTAGAGCACGTAGCTCGGAGAAATTGGGATTTCTTTAGGTGTAGCATGTCCAACGGCTCTGGTTTGATATAGCTTTATATGTTAGGCAAAGATCACCTCGGAGTAGGTGATATGCTACAGAGTAAAGCTGGAGTTTTTTGAGATGGTCAGGGTAGGGCATCTATTTTTGGCCGGTAATCCTCTTTGTGAGGTACTTCTGTGGCCTTTCCAGCTGTTGTAGATGTCTTGTGAGGTACATTCCAAAAGGTGTATTGTACTCTTATAATGGGTCTAATGAGTGATGAGTAGAGGGGAACAATGACCTCTTTTCTCCTGGATGAGAACCCTTTCGTGATGAGGTGTGCCACTTAGAAAGATTTCTTGACCACTGTGGTGATGTGATTATCAAAGGAGAGACTACTATCCACCTGAGTCCCAAGGTCTCTTATCATACTTTCGGTGTTAAGTAGACTGCCGCCTATGTGGTAGTTCATGGTTACAGAGCTTTTACCAAAGGGGATGACAATACACTTTTTGGCATTGAGCTTCAGGCTATGGCTCTGACACCAGGCATCTGTCTCAGTGAGGCCCTTCTGTGGGATGTCCACATCATTTGGGGACTCAGCTATGGCTCCTAGTTTGCAGTCATCTGTGAACGTCATTAACCAAAGGCCTTCTGTGTTAGCCTGTACTTCAGAGAAGTAGATACCAAACAGGAGAGGTCCCAAGACTGAACCCTGAGGTACTCCACTTGTCACTGGTTTGAAGTCAGATTTGGAGTCTGCAACATTTACAGTGTGTGCACACTAAAGTAACTACAGTACTACTAAGATGAATACCTTTAGAGTACTACAGACATGAAGCTGAACTAGTACTGGGTATTTACTTTTATAGTACTTAAACATAGAAGGTTTAGAGAATTTTATTACAAAAATTAATACATGTATTCAGTTATGGTAATGTAATTGCAGTATTGCAAATGTAAATAATTTTGAAATTAAAGCAGTCCTGAATCTCAACCAGTACTTGTCAGTATTTACTCATAACATTATTAATTACAAAATATATTTATTTCCTGACAGTTTAACATTGCTGAATATAAATGTTACTGCTCTCATTTTTGTCTCATTGAAATACAGGCAGTTGCTATTTAAGACTTATGAATCCTTTGATTCCTCCTCTTTATTTCTGTATTTCTTCTTTTGTTTTCTTTCCTTCCATTTTGTGCTGTTTTCTATGGGTACAGAAGTACCCAGGACAGTTTTACTGCAGGCCTTCTAGGTGCAGTAACATTCCTCATCTCTTCCTGTTTGCCCAAGTTGCAGTTTGCATTAAGGCATCTGTGAGGTGTGTGAAGATGAATACCACCAGTAATATAAAAAATACACACACATTTCACACTGAGTAAAATTTAGGGGCACCAATGGAGCACTGAAGCTCAGATTATTAGAAACAAAATACAACTATACAGTATCAATAGTGCATTTGTAACAAAAAGCACATCCGTTTACAGGATTCAGTAACACATTCATCCACTGATAGTGACCATGAAATAATTATACACAACAATACACACACACACACACACATATATATATATATATATATATATATATATATATATATATATATATATATATATATATATTTTTTTTTTTTTTAATTACTACATCTTAATGGGATGGTCTTACGTGTATAAAAACATATTCCAAAAAGGCAGCTATTTTCTTGAATTTTCAGATTTGCTCCTTGACTCCTCACAATGATTCTGTACATAAAAGATGCACCCTATACTCAACTAAAAAATTATCCCTGGGTTTCAGAGAGATTGTCATCACCATCACTAACTAGCAAATGTGGTAGCATGAATCTCTAATTCAGAGACATTAATTACTAATTACCCTGTCATGAATTGATCAGACCTGACCATGCTAGAGTTCTTCTTACCAGTCGACCGAGCATGGTACCATAAGCACATCCCAACATACACACACGCATACACACACACACACACACACACACACACACACACACACACACACACATGCGTGTGCCCGCACCCAAATGCTCACAGATGTACACATCAACACACACACACACACACACACTCTCTCAGATGTACACACATGCACACGCTCTCACACACACACACACACACACACACACACACACACACACACACACACACACACACACACACACACACACACACACACACATATTCAAACAACAATACGCATACACACACATACAATTAGCCACAGTCAAGCCTTCTCACACTCACACACAAACCATGGCTTGTCATTGTACATCATTCACTTTTTCTTCTTTTGAAGATATTAACACATTAATCTGTTGCCAGCACCATTTTTAGAGGAGATCACATGGCTAATTTGAATTAACTGCTTATCAAGACTGCAGCATTTACATGCAGCTTCACTAGTGAGAATGCTGTCCGCACTTACTACTTGCAGGTTTGCCGGAATTTGGAAATCTTTGGAATTAAGGAATCCATATTACAATAATGCTTTCTAAATCCCGGGGTATGTTAGATAAGGATGAAACCTTTTTGTTGGAAATGACAAGACTATCCTCTTATTTCACTAAAGGCCTAATAGTTCACCTTGACCTTTTTATTTAGAAAATAGCACTCAAAATCTTGAATGATTAGCTAATGTTTATCCTTATACATTTTGTACAGTGAAGCATATATAAAGTTAGGGTATCTACTGTACCATATACTTTCCTGCATAGAAATCAAAGTTTATACAACGTGTTTTTAGCATAAGAATGTGGTACATCATCTTGGGTGTTCAGTGGTTAAGCCTGGTTGGTCCATATTATACAGAATAAAGACTCCTTTGTGAAAGACTTGAAAATAGCCTTACTGTTTTCTGTTTCTGCATTATCAGTTCAGATGTTTCAAAGGTACTGAGCTGCATAGGCTTTGTTCTGCTACTATTACTGGTTTTGCCATGAAGTTAGGATTATGTTTAACAGATGTTGAACTGTTTATGGAAATTGATTTTTTTATCCCAAGTTAATGCCACTATATCTGTTGTTAAATGTACTGGTAATTAACAGTTTCAGACTAAACATGAACAGTTTGTATAATCTCTAAAAGTACCATATTAAATTATGAATAAAAGTATGCAACAAGTAAGGAAGGAAGTAATTATCAGAGAACCAAACTAAGGAAGGTACAAGGAAGTGTATTAATGCATCAAGTAATGTATTAGAACCGGAGAGTTGAGTGAGATCAAAGTCAAGTAAATCCAAAATGAGAATTCTACCCATTTTAAAACTGTAAAAACTGACATACCGGGTAGTGAACTGGAAACAGGAACAAAGTCAACTAAATAAATAAAACACAAGGGTGCGTGGAAATGTAAAAAAAAAATACTAGATAATTTATTACAATTTATCTCTTTCATTCCATATCCTGGGACTTCTAAAGAACATATTTGAACAATGATGTCATTTCCTTATATGTCATTGCAGAACAGCAAATCCCTTTGTAAATAATTAATTAAACAATACTTGTTAGATTCATCATCAATCAGATAGATGTTCTAAAAAATCTAAGAAGCTGATTAATAAATAATCAAAACATAAATACAAAACATATATCTAATAAAACACTGACATTTAAATAATTGTAGTTAATTAATAATTACTTAAACATGTTGTAACAGCAGTTTCCATAACTAAATTCATAGCTTAGCAGCTCTAAACTTCAAAACAAGTTTAATATGTAGGCATATCTTATCAAAACCAAGAACATTACATTTTTTATGTCCCTTGGTTGTGGACATGATTTTCAAGTTAGAATACGTGAGAGTCATCAGAATAAAGATGGTTTATGAGGGGACAACCAAGCAGATGAAATGAATGCTGGAATGTTTCTGGACTATTGACAGGATTTTCCTGTAGTCAGGCGATCAGATCGTTTCACCAGCAGATCATTACAGATGAGAGACACAGGACCAAGGGACATTACAATACTGAAACAAAGACCGGACATTTCACTAGGCAGGTTCTCAACAGATTACCAGAACTCAACAAAGAAAAAGGAAAAAAGAGATAATAACAACAGGATATGGAGGTTTGGTAAAGGTTCACTATGATTATAGAATGTTTAAGTGTAGTAAGACTGATATTACCTTTGAACAGTTTTCCCTGCTAAAAACGGGGTTCAAATTTACACCACAGAGTTATTTAGATATAGCTGATACTCTGATGGAGTTGAAACTGTTCACCAGAAAATTAAATATAGCTATGCATTTTCAACACAGTAATACAAAAAATGAGGTGAAATTGAACCCATATAAAAAAGAGCTTTGTAGAAGTACTTTCAACCTGATATTACATGCCTTGGTTAGACTTTCAAGAGAGCTTGTACAGATGAAATCTACAATCTGACACATCCCCATTAGAAATCTTCACATTATAACCTGTCAAGGGAGAAGGCACAAGTCTTGAAAGAGATAATGGCTGATAGATCCATTAGACTTGTGCAACCAGACAAGGGTGGGGGTTTAGTTATTTACAATGCTTTTAGATTATTCAAGGGCTATGTTTGATGTTTTACATAACAGTGAAGCCTATCCCATAATCAGGTCAATTCTGCTTATAGAAGAATTGATTTACAATTAAAATAATTTTTGTCAGATGAAAGGATAGCTCCAGTTATGTTTGAATTTTTGAGTAATGCCAATCCAAAGATTCTGACCATTTTTGTATTCCAAAGGTACACAAAAGTATACAAGATCCCCCACTTAGACCAATTGTAGTGACTCAGGAGTCCAGGACTTATCCATTGGCAGTGAGGGTGGACCGAAAGCTTAACACTATTTTTAATAAATTTGCCTATTTGTTGAAGGACTCCTAGGACTTCTGGGGAGGTTAAAACATGAAGTATGGGACACTAGTATTGGATTTTTAACAATAGATATAACAGATTTTTTTCCTGCACCCACAAAGAGATGTGCTTAGTATATTTTAATAAAGAATTGGTATCCTGTGAATTTTTGGGAGCCAGTGATATAGCCTCATGGTTGATGCCATGGAGATGATTTTGGACAACAACGTCATATATTTTGAATATGAAATTTTCAAGTAAACCAAGGGCATTGCCATGGGGGCAGCATATTGCATGTCTTTACATCAGAATACATTAAATTGTGTAAATTATATTTGCAATTTTTGGATGACATTTTTATTTTGTGGGAAGGGCATGAAGACCCAGTGGATAACATTTTGCAATATTTAAATGGAGCAACTGGATTTTTGAGGTTTACACCACAAAGACACAGTCCATTAACTGGACACCATCATCCATAATTCTAACACGGGTTTTATCTCAAGTATTCATAGAAAATCAACATTTAGCAGTAGTTATTTGCATTTTCCCTGTTCACACCCTTTAGCCTAAATGATGAGTTTGGTTAAAAGACAGGCTATAAGGGTGACAAGAATGGCTTTGACCAGTGAGATTGTGTCCAAAGAAATGGAGATCTTAAAGAATATGCTTTTTGATAGAGGGTACCCAAAGGATTTAGTGGAGGAGATTACAAATCAAGTCATACAACAGTGGGCTACACTATATAAACCCTTGTTATGAGTAGGTTTACAGAAAGAAAGGGTAATCAAGGCTGATACAAACTTTGAGAGGGTGCTTGTAGTCTAATATAACTTGGAATCTGGCAAGATTATAGACATTGTGTCAAGGAATTGAGATAATTTTAAAACTAACCAATCCATATTTAGTACTGTGGCCACTGTGACCAAGTTTGTATATAAAACTTCCAGCAATCTCAAAAAGATTTTTGAGAGCAGCACTAAGGTGTTGAAGCGGTAAGACACAGTACTACCAGGTGTGGAGCATGTGACCAATGGTCCTATATTATGGAAGGGAACATGTTGGTCTTGGAAAACATACAGCGAACAACTTTTAAGTTACACATGGGTAATTCTTCTACCAAGGGACAGGTGTATATAGCCAAGTGTACAAAGTGCTTGTCTTTTTATGTTGGAAAAACTGAGAGACAATGACGTATATGATATATGTACATGTAATACAAACAGTGCCCTATACAAACATTCCACAGTGTGCAATGGTTTTGAAATGTTTAAATTTGGCATCATAGTGAAGGTTATATCCCAGGGGTGGAGAATGGGAGCTGAGACTTGAACATTAGGATCGTTTTTGGCAGTTGAGAACAAATACAAGTTCCACTCTGGAGTTTAATAAATATATTACTATTAAACCTGTTTTAAAGCTTGGGACTGCTAATCTATGAATCTAGTTATGAAAACTGCTTTTACAACATGGTTAAGGAATTATTAATTAACTACAACTATTTTGTGATTGCTGTGGTGAAATCAGTTGCTGCTAAAAACAGAATATTAGGACAGGTTGCCTGATGATGGTATACAGTTTACATATCAAGAGTTTAAGTCTTCCACCAGTGGATGGGAATTCGAACATATCACATTTAGTCCAAAATGCCCACAAGTAAATGGCCAAAATGGACAAATGATTTAAAGATTAAAAAATATTTTAGAGAAATGTGATTCATCAAACCAGCACAACTACTATATCTCTACTTGAATACAGAAATACACCTTTACATGCTGTGGGACTTTTATCAGCTCAGTTGCTGATGGCAAGAATACTTAAATAAATATTCCTATATCATGTTCCCAAATAGTTCTATAAAGCAGACAACCAATACTGCAACTTTTACAGAAAAAGCAGTTGAGATGACAATGGTTTTATGATAAAATCATTAAGAAAAGACTGTGAGGATGAATTTGTACCAGAACTTGAGACAGAAATTGCAGTTACAAGCTATAGTGATGGTTCATCACCCACAACTAAGGTTTTCTGTTGTCCAAGGGATGACAAACAACTATACAGTAGAAACTGCCAACACTAAACAAAACGTCTGGAACATCATTGAAGCTTCACAGACAAGACTTGCCAAACGTAGCAATAAAGTCATTATTTTTTTGCTACCTAAACCTATCATGTGATTAACGTGGACCACTGATGTATCTGCCTCAGTCCACTGATGCTAGTACTGCTGCTGTGAATAGTGAATGACCAAAACAAGGGAATATGAATCTGTCTAGTGACTGTTAACTACTGTGCAGTGCACAAAGTGTTCTAATTGCTCTCCAAAAATGAGTCAAAATATTACATGGTTATAGTAAAGCTCCTATGTATAAACCTAGTTGTTATAAAAGAAACATCTCTGTAACACAGATGAAAGTTACGCAGAATCTGCATCAGAAAGTAACTAACATTTTAAAAGACTTTCAGCACACTCTTAGCTGCCATGCAAACAGCAGTCAGAAGTGAAGTGTATCTGTAATCAACCTACAGCTTTAAAAGCTGTTACACCACTTGCTCTGCTGCCTAACCTCATGTTTTTAAAGTGGTAGCTTCATATAAGCACAGCTAAACCTCTGCATGTGCTGCAAAATATTAGAACTGAGTCTCCAGTCATAATAATCATTTTCATTCATAGGTTCTTCCAATCTCTTTTCAAACACAGAACAAGTTATTTATGATTGGAGAACCAATCATAATTATAACTCTCTTCTGAGTGTTTCTGTGAACTTAGTGCTTCCATGTACTCAGATGAACTGTTATAACAAAATACTTTTCCTTGCAGATGTGACATTCAGTGATGCAAGGTGAGGCAAGCTCTTTCCATGCTCACTTTTAGTAAATGCCTCTAATTGCTATTCTTTTTCCGGTTTGAAGAAAACAAAATATTTTTTTCCAACAAACATCTTTATTAAATTTTCACACATAAATAACAAAACCAAAGAAAATGACTGCCACAGAGTACTAAAAGTGCCAACCATATAATTAGAATAAAGAAGTCAACAAATAAGCCCAGCACAGCAGGACCCGGAATCCAACCAGCAAAAAGATTTTTTCAAAACAAATGCTTGGTAAAGGAAGGCAGATGCAGCTCTTATCCACAAATAACTTTTATTGAAGACAACAAAGATAACCAAGCACTTTCGCTCGGATAATACCGAGCTTTATCAAGGTAAAAAATGATAATAATAATGCCTCAAAACCAAGCCTTAAATAATCCACTCTACAATCACATGATCTTATTAATCAATTAACCAAACGTTAAAATATGGCTTTGAGTTAAAGCCGACCTCACTATAAACATGAACTAATAAAGTAGTAACTTGTGGTCAGAGCTGTAGGAATACTGACAAAAATAAACACATGTTAAAATGTTAAATGTAACAAATCTAAAAAAACTTTCTTAACTAAATATGTTAGTTAAAATCTAAATAAAATAAACTGGTACTATGTATAAAACCAAAAATTCAAAGAAACGCGAGAAGGAGAAAAAAAATTATAACAATCAGATTTCAATAAATAAGGGGGAATTTACAATCAATACTTGGAGTGCTAAAAATCTGTAAAAATATATAGCTGTATGTTTGAAAGTATATGAATATAAATTGTATTTATATTGTTTTTACAACAAAATATGAATATATTGTAAAAATTATTTCTCTTCTTGCGCTTCTTTGAATTTAAGGTGTTGTTTTACTTTAAGGTCACTATAGAGTAGTGGCTATTTATTTATTTTGTTATACATTTGTTTCAGACATAGATTATGGTTATCAGAATTTCTGATGTTCATTTGTAATAGTATATTTTTATATGTTGACTTGGTTCATATGTCTTTTTTATATAACAATATGTTCAGTTTATTGGGTCTTTATATTTTAGCAATCTTTCATGAATCTTTTATTATATAAGTGATAATTACTTAATGAGTCATTGAAAATAGTATTTAAGCTGACTAGGTGGTTTTACTATAATCAGTTATCTGAAGAAATCTCAGGATTCTGTGACGAAAAACATGATGAATTCAGCTAAGCGTTTAGTGTGCTTTATTGTTTATTTTGTGTTTTTCCATCATTAAAATTGCCTTGGTTTACCATCTCCTTTCTATAGTGGTCCTTTTGCCCCCAGAGTGCTTCTTTATTCAAATTTTCACACATGACATAGGCAATCTTACATTTATACAAATGAAAAACAAACATGACAACACTTTAGTTGCCAAAGATATACATCACAGACACCGTTGAAACAACTGTAGTTGCAAACATTATACATCACTTATAATCTATCCAGTCCTTGTCAGTTCAGTATTACATAGCTCATTCAAATCCTGCCTCTTAAACCTCATTCCTGCTCTGCATATATTGCTCCCACCATTTTTTCCTATGCAGTTTGCTCCTCTCCTTTTCTAAAGATCCCAATTCCAGTTGTTTTATCTCTGTTACTATATTCCCTACTTCTAGTAAAGTTGGTCTAGACTTTGATTTCTATTTTCTAGTAATTGCTTTTTTGGCAGCCACCATAATTAGACTCAGAAATACTTTACTATGTCTAGGCAATTCCGATTCTATATCATAACTCAAAAAAATCATCTCCCAAGTCAATCCAATCTGCTCACCCAGCAGCTCCGACAGTGCGGTCTGCAGAGAATTCCCTAAAGTCTGCCAGCTCATTACACTCCCAAAAATATGTTCCTAGCCACCTCTTTCTTGCCCATCACACCTTCAACACTTGCTATCCACCTGAGTAAAAATTCTTTGGAGTCTACTTAGGGTATAAAAGCACCTATGTAAACACTTCCAGTCAAAGATCCTAAATCTTCTAGACTTTGTTGCATATTTGGGAGATATACATATATTCTAAGCATTATTGGTACTGTATGTGAACATTTTAATAAGAAAATCACACAACACAATTGCATAATTTCACATTAAAGAAAATATACTTTAGTAGCATTAGTGACTGCATATTTTATTACCTGCACAGCAGGGCTGCCCATTAGTTTCACATTCTGACTCACTATTTGTATTAACTTGACAAATATAGGATCATGATAATCAAACCGTTTCCCCAAAACTATAGAGCAGATCACATTGCCCGTACAGCCGTTCATTAGCCACTTGTCATAAAATGGTTGACCTAGACAAATAAAGAGGAAGAAATGTAATTATTTGGCCTTTACTTAACATCTACTCTGCAACAAGTCTGAATACATTCTACAGATAAAAAATATCCAGCGTTTATGAAAGTGGCACATTCAAATAATTTGTCAGTACTAGAGTAGAGCTTGTAAGTAAGAGCATCTGCCCAACCACGACTCACTCCATTGCTCTTCTGCATTTGAGACAGCAGTAGAAGTTTATTTATTTATTTAATTTTTGTTAAGAATATGTTCACAGCCACTGGTTCCCTCTACCATATATACTGCTCTTGTAAGACTGGCACATTTACTTACTCTCCGTAAAACAGCAGTCATGCACTAGGTAATTCTTGGTGATTAGCCTGTTCATCACCTAACACCCAGAAGAAGTATACAAGGAGACCATATCACTGTGTTCTCAGACTAGCAGTGAGCACCAGAATGTTCTGTTTCATGGAGTATCTACAGAACTGCATGTTAAACTCATTTGTTTACTTAAAGGGTTACACCTTCCACAAGTGTAATCAGCAGCATCAGCAGCATCTGACCTGAGATAATTACATACAATATAGAGTATTCAGTACTGTATCATGCATGTTAAAGGTTAAAAAAGAAAAAAAAAACTGTTAGTGCTAAATCTGGTGATATAAAGTTACTCAAGGTATGTGGATTAAAGCAACGTTTGGTAGAGAAAATATCATAAGCAGTGCAGCATATCGTACCTGCTATTAAATTTCTTACATTTAAGAATCAGTACAGTCCTTGAGAACTGTTATGAACAATGATATTTTAACAGTACTGTTATGTGATGGTTTGTGCCCTAATTGTGACAGGAAGTATTGAAATACATGCAGAAGTTGTAGGCACAGTAGTATTAGAATTTGTAGTAGTACCTGTAGTAATAGTTACAGTAACAGTAATAGCATTTGTAGCAATAGATGTAGTGGTGTTTGTAATAGTAGCAGAAGTAGTATTTTTTTAGCAGGCTTAGTAGTAGCTGTAGTACCAATAGTACTTGCTGTAATAGGTGTAGTACTAGTAGTCAGATTTATAGATCGACAACACTTTCACTGAATCTCATTTCGCTAAAAATATTTCACTGAAATTATTTTCAGCAAACCTCAAAACAAATATTTTTTTGAAATGAGCAAGGCACACTGCACCCCTCATGAGGACGCAGACAACACGCACCCTGAATTTAAATATCCCTACTCTGAGGTTGCACAGCAGTGGAGAAACATGGATTCTCCACTATTGCTGAAAGTGATTTTGGATAAATAGTTCACTGAAATGGGAATCAGTGAAAGTTGTGTCAATAGGATGACCTGTTCCCACAGTAGTTGTTATAACATCTGAATTAATTGTTGTATTAGCAGACATAGTAATAATTTTAGTAGCAGCTGTGACAGTAGATGAAGTAGTACTTGTACTTGCACCAATAGTTGTAGCATTTGAAGCATAGGTACAATAGTAACTGTTATAGCAGTAGTAGCTATTATAGCAGTAGCAGTACTTGTAGTAATAGGTGCAATAGTAACTGTTATAGCAGTAGTAGCTATTATAGCAGTAGCAGTACTTGTAGTAATAGGTGCAGTAGTAACTGTTATAGTAGTAGTAGCTATTATAGCAGTAGCAGTATTTGTAGTAATAGGTGTAGTAGTAACTGTTATAGTAGTAGTAGCTATTATAGCAGTAGCAGTACTTGTAGTAATAAGTGCAGTAGTAACTGTTATAGCAGTAGTAGCTATTATAGCAGTAGTAGTACTTGTAGTAATAGATGTAATAGTAACTGTTATAGCAGTAGTAGCTATTATAGCAGTAGCAGTATTTGTAGTAATAGGTGTAGTAGTAACTGTTATAGTAGTAGTAGCTATTATAGCAGTAGCAGTACTTGTAGTAATAAGTGCAGTAGTAACTGTTATAGCAGTAGTAGCTATTATAGCAGTAGCAGTACTTGTAGTAATAAGTGCAGTAGTAACTGTTATAGCAGTAGTAGCTATTATAGCAGTAGTAGTACTTGTAGTAATATATGTAGTAGTAACTGTTATAGCAGTAGTAGCTATTATAGCAGTAGCAGTATTTGTAGTAATAGGTGTAGTAGTAACTGTTATAGTAGTAGTAGCTATTATAGCAGTAGCAGTACTTGTAGTAATAAGTGCAGTAGTAACTGTTATAGCAGTAGTAGCTATTATAGCAGTAGTAGTACTTGTAGTAATATATGTAGTAGTAACTGTTATAGCAGTAGTAGCTATTATAGCAGTAGCAGTACTTGTAGTAATAGGTGTAGTAGTAGCAGAAGCAGAATGTTTTAGTAGAAGGACTAAATGTCTAACAAATGAACTGGTAGCAGAACAGCAACTATAATATGCTAGCAGCAGAGATGTTCACAAGTAGCAGTCATGCAGAAAAAGAAACATCAGAAATATATAACCAGACTGGAGCAGGGGATCACAATGAAAATTAAGAGGTAACAGAGAGCCGAACTTCTGGAAGGAGTGTTAGAAGCAGAATATATGGGGAGAATGAGTGGGCAGCGACGAAGGATGTAGAGCTGCAGATCTTTCAAGAACATGAGGAAGACCAATGAGGTATTCCATGCAGGAAGCCTAGAACACTTTAAAATGGAGATAATATCATCAATGTATAAGAACATACACAGCACCAGAAAGACTGGCAGAGGAGAGCAGTACCTAGAAGGACGACTAGAAGATTCCTCAAGGCATTCCCTTGATGATCTCCTTACAAAGAAAAGAATCAGGGAAACTCGGTACCATAATTTATCAGGGAACTTAAGTCAAATTTCTGCTACTTGCAAAGAAGCCTGAATAAAGTTTAAAAACAAAAAGCTATCTGAGCATGACCATCACTGCCTGATACATAATCAGGGTGTAAAACATTTTCAATACAACAAAAGCACCTTTTCTGAAATATCCATTTTTCTGTGCTTGGCAACTCAACAGATTCTGGACGGAGATACAAAACCTAGTGGGAAGAGCCATGAACTCTCAAAGCCATAGTCATAATGTGAAGGGGTCTCCACTTCTGAACCCCCAGCAGTTAGCTGGAATCTTTGCTCAGTGCACTGTATCTCAGTGAAGTAACAGGGTATAACTTCTCATTTACACCTGGTATTACAGGTGAGAATACATCTCTGTGTTCTTCAAGACCTCCATTTCACAGAAATGTCTCATAAATTGCTGGCTACACAACATCCCTGGCTATACTCATACCAGATCTAATGGCCTATACAGTAAATGTTTTAGGGCACATGACTTCCACAACCATCTCATTAAGATATATTTATCAATGCCTCACTCATTTCAAGTGTGGTTGCAGAACTGTGGAAAATGTCAGACACCACACACATTCCTATACATGGCTCTTGTTCACTTCTCAGGCCAAATCCTGCAGTCCAGTTGCTCTCCTCTTACCCATAGCCATAAAATCAGAGAAAGCAGAAAGAAGCACACCCTGAAGTCCATGTCTTTGGCTTTAGGGCAGAACACACTATGAATACTTCACTGACAGTCCCCACAAATGTGTGTAGCATCTCCTGGCAGCAGGCTAACTCACATGCACAGTCTTTGTCGATTTGTGAAAGGTCTTTGACAGAGTAGAACATACTTTCCTAGTTAAAAAAGATATATCTCAGTCTGTGAGCTAAACCCGTAATCCTGAAGTAACATGATGACTATAATCCAACACAAGTACTTTTTGACATTTGAACAGTTCAAGTCTCCACTTCATCTAATAATATCTGTAGTTCCTGAAAACCCTGCAATTAGGCATGAGATTTTTATGATATATATTAATTCATGTACCACTTCATTTGCATCAGAAGCATACTTCTTTAAACAAATACCATGTTTACTTTGGTACCTGGAGATTTTCTAAAATTTTTGCTTATTTTAACAACAGTCTAACAGCTCTGCTTTTTACCTGAATTGCCTTGGTTTAACATAAATTTGGGAAACACTAAAAAATATTTTTGCAGAAAAAAATGACAAGCAAGAAGTGTTACTGGCCCATATTGCAGTCCACTAAAAAACAAACATCTAGGCTTACAAGTACCTGGATGTGTTGCTGGACATCTCTATCTTTTGTCACCTATGTCTTCAATTTAAGGAAGAAAGCCTACGTTGTGTTGCAAACATCCTGACAAAATGGGCTAATTATGCTACTGTGAAATGATTCCTGTTTCCAGCCTGTAAGTATGCCCTACCAAACAATAGGACTACCTCTGCTCATAAACAGCAAAATTTACTGACAACACAGAATAAAATCTGTTGCGTTATAAAAATATACATACAGGAGGAAGCACCACTGTGTCACTGTCAGTGAAGCAACTTATTACCTCCTGGGTAACCTTCTTCCTTTGTACACTGCGCTACAGATTAATAAATCATTGCTACTATCATAAAGCTCCTCTGCATCCAACAGCCTCCATTGTACATTTACAAGACCTTGCTTTTTATTTATAACTACTATATACCCTTAGTTACTACTTCTAAGACCCTCTCACTGTACCATAACCCTTACTTAATCTCCCTTAACCTCAGTTCAATAACTCCTCTTTTCTAAACCTCAACCCTCAAAAAATAAGTTAATTAAAAAAAAGTACTGAATCTGTTTTCAGCATGTGATGTGCTTTCTGCAACGTGATATGCCTTTCTGAATGGTTTTGGAATGTGCAATGCCCAACTGTTGTTTGCATTAATCATATCACTTGCTGATTCAGCTAATGGACATACCAACCTGAAAGTACCAACTTAGCAAATTTACCTAACACTAAATTAGACCACATTAGCAAGGCTCTTTTCAATACCAGAATTTCAATAATAAACTGCTCCAACTTGGGGGTCCTCCTGTATCTGGAGCATGTCATGTCCTTCTATGCATAGTTGCAGAGACTTAAAGCATTATTTCTATACCTGTGTTTTGTCCTTATCACATCTTCAGGCCAGGTGGAAACTGCAGTGATACTTCCATATTTGACAAATATATCATCCAGGCAGATAACTACACTCTCAGCTGAGGTCCTACATTTCAGTTTACCATATTCAAGACAACCTACCACCTTATAGCATATTACAGAATCCCCTTACTGTCTCTAGATGGTCATGTTAGACTACTGGAAATTTTAGAAGAAATTTAAATAAGCAAGAATTCGATAATCCCATGTGACTTTACTTACTCAGCCACAGACTGGAGTACTTATACTGTAAAGAAGGGAATGCCCAAAGATCTTTGAATTTGATAAATAACAATTCCATCTATCCTCTAGTGAACCCAGTAGAGGATCTGGTATTCTCTGATATTGCCTCTACCTGCTCCCCTAGTCTCCCATTCACCAGTTAAGTCAAACCAGAAACTAGTGGTATTTATTCTCAAAATACCATACCTCCTGTTACCAAAAAAAAAATGCCTTTCAGCATCACTGGTCAGCAGATTGATTGGCAGTGGAGTTTATATAGTGTTGAGTTACCACACAGGCACCCAACCTTCACAGATGGCACATACACACACAGCTACTGCATGTCTTTAAAACTCACTCGACCACAGGGAGGACATGCAGACTGCACAAAGAAGGTGCTCCAGCTGAGAATCGAACTGGAGAACCTCTTGCTGTGAGGGGACAATGTTAACTGCTGCAACACCACATCTGACCATACCTCCTATTCCCAATGTCTCCATATTTAAGAACTTCAGAAGGACAAGTCTTATACAATTATATAATGAAATGTCTACATTTGCTGATGACATCACTACTTTTGACCCAATACAGCAACCAACATCACTAAGGAGCTTTATGTTCATTTAGACAAATGTATAGATCTAGCAGTCACGATAAGAAACAAATACAATAGGAAATTTAACCCCCCCCCGGTGGTTAGCTTACATAAATAAACTTTATAGCAAAAAAGAACTCTTTAAACTGTACAGCAAAGTTACAAATCTTCTCAAGAAACTGAAAAGCACTACAAGGCCAACAAAGGAAGCTATGAGCAGAGATAAGATTCTGAAGCAAAAGATAACTACAAATTTTTCTTTGGCTATGTTAGAAAACTAGGTAATTGTTTGATATTTGAAGACCCGATGTGAATCCTGGAATAGTGAGATTGAATGACTGAAAAAGCAGGCTTACATATAACAAATCTCAGATTGCTGTTTCTCAGGATATTCCCTTTTATTCCTGAAGTATGTTGACCCCTAAGTTGGTATATAAAAGTTCATGGCTGTGGGTGTCTTGACTCCCATCAGGGTTTGCAGATGCACTTGTTCTCCTGTGAAAAAAACAATTGTAAAGGATAACAGAGATGTTCAAAATTTGTTGTTTGCCTGCACTTGTTAATATTTTATATATATAATTATAGGCTTTTACTTACAAATCTTGGAATTACAATAGAGAACTGAAAACTAAGAAGTAACACTCAACATTGCAGTGCACTTTTCCTTAAAGAGATCCCTTATTCTGATCCAAGTAACATAACAAATACACTAACAAGCAAGTTCTCTGTAAATTTTCCACATGAAACACTTTTTTCAACACCACTCATCCCAGATCCCTTACACCCTATATCATCACTAAAGAACATGTACTTAAGGTGTTGTCAAGAAATAAAATACACCTTTTCCATGGATCCACACTACATAAGTAGGTGCCTTTAGAGCAGCTCTCATACAGGCTACTATCAGACTTCTCCTTAAACTGTTGAACCTAAGCATGACTGCAGGCTATGTTCCTGAATCCTGGTGTGCTACTGTGGTTATTCCCCATCCACATAGCTGGCCCTACCATGGACCCTAGAAATTACAGACTAATCAGCCTTTCAAGTGTGATCTCTAAAGCTATGGAAAATACTATAACTGACCTCATTAATTATGATACTAAGAATGTGATTAGGTTTGACTCTCAACAATTTGGCTTCATCAAAGGGAGAGCATACATTTTAAGTAGTGTTAATTTCCTTAATAAGGTGCACAACCTGTCAACAGTGGTCATGCTATGCATACAGCTTATTTTATTCTGGTCAAAGCATTTGATACCATACCACATGCTGGAATTGTAAGGAAACTGAGATCCAGAAATGTAAATCCCTGAGTGGTAAAATGAATAATCAGTTGTCTGAAAGACAGAACTCACATCGTCTGTGTGAAAGGTGCTTCTTCAGATAGTGCTAAGGAAACCAGTAGAGTCCTCCATGGGTCTGTACTTGGTCTCATACTATTTGGCATATACCTCTACAGTCTTAAAATTACAACCAGGACCTCTGGTTAACCAAATTTGCAGATAATTGCAAACTTGGTGTAACTGTCAAAACCTGCTCAGATGTCTGCATTCTTCAGAAAGAGCTTATGGAAATGTCCTTAAATTCAATGCTAAAAGTGTAGTATTGCTTATTTTGGAAAACAAAAATTAATGGTGGCAGGGACCTAGTCACTTGGGTCAACAGCTCCCTCTCCTTTGATCAAGTGGGAGCTATAGAATCCTTCTAGTTAGCACAAATAATAACCAAAGCTATTTCATCTAGATCCAAGTTGGTAATAATTCCATATTATTCACTAGTGATGAAACCCATTATAGAGTGTAAGGCTCCATTTGGTATGTATTTCACTTGACATATCAACAAACATGAAAAGCCACTGTAGATCCAAACAAAAAAAGCTCTGTGATATCACAAGCCTTAGTTACCAGATGAGACTGGAGGTCCTGTTCCTGCTGTGTGTCCTTTATAAACTCCTGATGGGTAGGAGCTGTGCCTTGCTTACTATACCATTAGAGATCTGATTTTCTTTACGTACTATATCTCAATAAGAAAAACAGATCAGCTAATACTAGAATCAGAGATCTAAATCTTCATCTGCAATAAACTGGAATAAACTTCATCTGCAGGTTAAAAATGTGCTTAAATATCATCCTGCAGACTAACTCTATATAGGTAAATGCATATATACTCTGGAGTTTACCTTGGTATTAGCAGCCCTTTCCCTCATTGAAAAAGGGTGGGTACTGGCAAGGTGCACATGGTTTTTGGACTAAAAGGGCTCGAAACTTCTGTGAAACCTATGTATCCATAATTGTCACTATTATATCACTGTGTATTATTTCATTGTTCTCCTTAGCTCATGAATAGCATTATACAATGTTCTAAAAAAAAATGGTGGCGCCCTGTGTGGCTGCGGTTGTGTCAGCTCATCAAAGAGATATGCTTAATATGTCTTCTTTTTGACACAAAACTTCGAGAAAATCATGTCCTGGTCTTTTAAATGGAAGTACATTAATTTACAGCAGATGGAACCTTCTGGAAATTAAGCAGTTAACAGTTTCATGCTGCTGGCTAGATTCTCTGCAGTCAGCAGAGTGCCTGGGGCTTACTATACTCAGAGAAATATTGGAGTTGTGTATTTTAACCAACATGCCTTAAAGTGCCTGAAATATGAGACAGAAGGTTCTGTACACTCAGGACAAGACAGAAGAGGAAAAGATGTCAGCGAACCAGAAAAAGGGGCTGCAGACCTGGAATTGCTGCAAAGCTGAAAATTAATCCTCATAGGCCTGCTCTGCTTTCAATACTGCTAGCAAATGCATGCTCGCTGGACAGTAAAATGGATGACCTGAGACTTGAACCCTACAGCAAAAATAAGGTGAGAAATACCTGTTTATTGATGATTACTGAGATGTGGCTGCATAACAATATTAATGATAGTGCTGTTAGCTTAGATGGTCTCACACTCTTTTGTGCAGAAAGATGTCAAGCTTTGTGTGGAAATGCCAAGGGAGGTAGAGACTCCATCTATGTGAATGAAAGATGGTGTAAGAACTGTGTTGTTCAGTCACATTGTTATGACAATCTAGAGTTCCTGTCCCTAAAATGCAGACCCTTTTATTTACCTAGACAGCTAAATGGAATGTACGTAACAGTGGTATACATTCCACTCAGTGCAAACACCACTGAGGCCCTGAGCAATCTTTATAACTCTATCTGTGAGCTACAGAAGAAAAATTCAGACTTTGCACACATGGTTGCTGGTGATTTTAATCAAGTGGATCTGAGAGAGGTGTTACCCACTACTATCAATTTGTAGATTTTCCTACAAGGGGTGCTAACACTCTGGACAAGGCATATTCCAACATCAAAGGTACCTACAGAGTAATACAACAACCTAACTTAGGAAGCTCTGACCATCTTACCATTATGGTTCTACCAGCCTACAAACCAGCTCTGATCTGAAAAAAGCCCACAGTTAAGCAGATCAGGGTCTGGCATTAGGGGGCTTTGGAATGTCTCCAAGACTGTTTTGACAACACCTGCTGGGACATTTTCAAAGAGGCAGCTATGTCAGATGGACTGGTGAACATAGATGATTACATGGAAGTAGTAATAGCTTACATCGCTAAGTGTGTTGATGATGTATCTGACATCAAAAGCATCACAATCAGAGCAAAACTAAAGCCACGGCTCAACAACAAAGTCTATGGTCTCCTGAAGGCAAGAAATGCAGCATTCAGGGCCACGGACAAGGAGGGTCTCAGCAAAGCTAGAGCAAACCTAAAAAGGGACATTAAAGAAGCCAAGATGGAATATGGAAAGAAATTACAAAGTCAGTTTGCAGACATGAGGGACACCAGGAGTCTCAGGCAAGGGATACAACAGATTACTGACTATAAAACCATGTCAGCTCAGTGCGAAGGCAGCATTGCATTCCTGAACAGATTGAACTCCTTCTTTGACAGATTTGAAGAGGAGAACAATGTGGCTGCTACAAGGCTACCTATCAATCAGGAGGAGGGGCTGATCCACCTTAACTCCAATGAAGTGAGATCTCAGCTTAAGAAAGTGAACCCCAGGAAGGCTGCTGGTCCTGATAAAATACTGGGCAAAGTACTTAAAGGCTGTGCAGACCAATTATGCTCAGTTCTAACTGATATTTTCAGCACCTTCCTTATTCTTGGTAAAGTTCCCTCTTACTTCAAGGTGACGGATATTGTTCCTCTCCCCAAAAAAGCTAATCCAGCCTGCCTGAATGACTACAGACCAGTTGTTCTAACTTCAAATGTCAGGAAATGCTTTGAGAGGCTAGTTAAAAGGCATTTGTTGGCACACTTTCCATCCACATTCAACCCTCTACAGTTCGCTTATCAGGCTAATACATCCACTGTGGATGCTATTTCAATGGCACTCCACCTCTCACTTGATCATCTGGAGGGAAGAAACAACTATGTCAGGCTGTTGTTTATTGACTTCAGCTCATCATTCATTACAGTGGTTCCTATGCAGCTTATTGACAAGCTTCTCTACATTGCGGAGTTGCAAACTAATGTGCAACTGGATCCTCGACTTTTTGGCGAACAGACCGCAGAAAACATGTGTAGGCAACAACACCTCAAGATGCATAATACTCAACATCAGTGTTCCTCAGGGTTGTCTGCTATGCTCTGTGTTGTTCACAATTTTCACCCATTACTGTTCTGCAAAATACAACACCAATCACATCATTAAGTTTGCAAATGATAATATGGTTGTCGGCCTCATCAAAGGGGAGGATGAAAGAGCTTCTAGAGACGAGGTCTACTCATTGATTGACTGGTATGATAAGAACAACCTTGACCTGAATGTCAATCAAACAAAATAAATCGTTATAGACTTCAGAAAAAGGTCAACAACACACCCACCACTTATGATAAATGGTGAAGAGGTGGAAAGGATCAAATCTACAAAGTTTTTGGGGGTGCACATTTCAGGGGATCTCTCTCTCGGGCTGTGAACACTGAACAGTTCATCCAAAAAGCACACAAACATCTCCACTTTCTCAGAAGGTTCAAAAAAGAAAAGCTCCCATGTACTGTTCTCACCACATTCTACAGAGGAGCAGTTGAGAGCATTCTCATTAGTAGCTTCACAGTTTGGTTTGGGAACAGTACAATAACAGAAAGAAAGAAGCTACAGAGAGGGGTGCGAGTTGCCAAAAAAATCATGGGCACAAACTTACCATCAATCCAGGATCTCTTCACAGCAAGAAACATTAAATGTGCAGCCAAAATAATCTGTGACCCCTCTCACCCTGCACACAGCTGGTTTACACAACTTCTTTGGGCAAGAGATATTGGAGTATCAGCTGCAGGACCACAAGATACTTATAGCTTCTACCCAACAGTGTTGAGACTTATAAACTCTGATACCAGCCACCAATTATTTAGTCAGTAATCATTCAAAGTACATAGCTCAGCTGAAAAGTGTGCAATATGTTCTTTTGTTTTTGTTTTGTTTTTTATTCTTTGATGTAACAATATATTTTCTTAATCATGTGCAATTGCCTGCTGTTTGTCTGATGCAGATGAACAAAGGAGGACAATCTTAACATGTGCAATCCTTCTCTGTCATGCTGCTATGCACAGTATTCTTATGACTGTCTGGGGGGGGGCTTGTGTGTTTTTGCTGTTATTATTGGTTTATTTATCCCTGTGTGGGTCCTGCTATGTACAGTATTCTTATGAATGTCTGGGGAGGGGCTTGTGTGTTTTTGTTGTTATTATTGGTTTATTTATCCCTGTGTGGGTCCTGCTATGTATAGTATTCTTATGACTGTCTGGGGGGGTGCTTGTGTGTTTTTGCTGTTATTATTGGTTTATTTATCCCTGTGTGGGTCCTGCTATGTACAGTATTCTTATGACTGTCTTGGGGGGGTGCTTGTGTGTTTTTGCTGTTATTGTTGGTTTATTTATCCCTGTGAGGGTCCTGCTATGCACAGTATTCTTATGACTGTCTGGGGGGGGGCTTGTGTGTTTTTGCTGTTATTATTGGTTTATTTATCCCTGTGTGGGTCCTGCTATGTACAGTATTCTTATGACTGTCTGGGGGCTTGTGTTTTTGCTGTTATTATTGGTTTATTTATCCCTGTGTGGGTCCTGCTATGTACAGTATTCTTATGACTGTCTGGGGGGGGGGGGGCTTGTGTGTTTTTGCTGTTATGATTGGTTTATTTATCCCTGTGTGGGGCTTCTATTGGATATCTTTTTTAAATTGGAATGTTATACTGCTGTTCTTGTTATCCTTGCTTCCTTTGTACTCTCTGGTGAGTTGATATTTGAAATTTCATTTAGGCTGCACTTGTGTAGTCCTAAAGGACAATAAAGTTTAGTTTACTTTGACTTTGACTATTTTGTCTATGTATCTTAAGTGTAAATGTGTTCAAATGTACTGTGTATCTGTATGCATGTTTATTGCAATATTTACTGCATACTGACTGTTACTTTTTTTAAACTTTTCTCCCAGGACATCTGCAAAAAAAGGGTTTCCAACCCAGATGGACTTTCTAGTAAACAAATACAAATAAATAAATATGTCAGTGCTTGGGATAACTGATTTCATTTAAATGCTGATTCTTTGTCTGTGTCCCTTGCAGATCTATACCATTCTTTAACTCATTGTTCCAATGCCTTCTCTGTTAGAGGTTCAATGGTATGTAACTCCTTCCTTAGAGTTGCCAAGCTGCACAATTACACTCAGCTAAGACTTTTTCATCTAACAATGACAAATTGTTGTTGCAGAGGTGCTGTTATTTAATGAGTGCAATTTGTTCCTTATCTAAATCAGTGTGTACATGCTTGGCAGACCTCATACTATTGCCCTTACAGTTACTGTTATCTCTAAGCTAACATAATACTTGTAAAATGTTGTGTAATTGCTCTTACTAAGCTTACAGCAAATGAGTGTCACTTTATTTTAACTGCAAGTAGGTCATGATGAAAAGAGTCCAAGCAATTTTATCAATTGATTAAAAAATATTTTGATGGTACAACTGACCAAGGGCATCCCTCATCATGAAGAAATATATGTATGGTAAAGGGAGGATCTTTTGACTACTAAATGGTAAGAATACAGAGATAAGAGAATTACTGAAGAGAATAAAACTAACTAATAAATGTATGTGACATAGGCAGGGTGAGGTCTTAATCAGGCAACGTGGATTATTCATCAGTTTGTGAAGGAAAGAAAAAAAGAAGAGAGAATGAGGCTGGCTAATCAGGAAATTATGGAGACAGAAGCTGTTGCTTAAGGGTAGGGGAAGAAATAGTAAGGGAAGGCAGGATGGTCAAGTGACAGGGATACATAAAACAGACATTGTTGTGCAAACAGTAATTGCTAAGGACAGGAACAATGAAGATGCAATAGGAGTGAAGAAGGAGAAGAGGTCCACTTAGAGAGCAGATAAAACAGAAAATAGAGGTTCACCATGTATAATCAGGAGGTCAGATATGAACACATTTGAAAATAAAATTATGGTTTTCAGTAATAAATATATTACTAGTAATACCTTAGTTTGATAATTAGAAGACAAAAAGCAAATTGTCAACCAGAAAGGGGAGGGAAGGATTGGAACTTAAGAGTTATTGAATCATTATGTTGGGTAGAGTAATGGTTTTGTTAGTATTTGTAAAGAAACATTACTTTTGAGAATCAAATGTCACATTATCCAGTATAAATTTTTACCTTAGTATATGCAATTCTGGACACTAGATTTCTGCTTTTTTTGGCTTTACTCACTCTCTGGGCAATGTAAGATTTCTAACAAACTTCCGTAGTGACTAACTTTACAGTTATGTATAATCCACTTTTTTAATATATATATTTACATTTATTCATTTGCTTGTTTGATTGTTAACTATGTTGGTATGCTGGTCTTTAAAACCTACAAACTGAATGGTAAAGCCTACAACCTAAACAAATGGCAAACATTATGCAAAAAAACAATAGGAGACAACTACATGGGAATCATATGTCAGAATGGATGACAGAGAACAAAATCAACAATAAAATTGTTGTGATAATGACAAAATAAACAAAGATATAAGGCAAAAATAAAAATACTCATATGGATTAGAAATCCCTAGTTTATATAGTTAATTGAATAGTGTATGTGCAAAACCTTAATTTTCTGTGCTGTCAGTTCACTGCCTTGGCCACTGTACCAATGTCAGTTCAGTTTAATCCAGTAGAATAGCAAGTGTATCCAAATGTTCAGCTAAAGCATTTAGTGACGGTGAAGCAGCAGCATCCAATCTGATGATACAGAAGTGCATTCAGAGAATGGCACTCTGCACTTAAGGATACGCAATATGCCATTTTGATTTTGCTAATTTAGTAAAGCAGTGCAGATTATCTATCCATGCCTCCATGAGAGCATATGTACTACTACCTTTCTTGAAGATAGCATGACCTCAGTATTAGAAATATATGTACAGGGTGTGGTAAATACAGCTTCGTCCAAGCAGACAAGGAGTGCCTCGGGTGTAGATTTTGATTTTGATTTTACTGTATTTTGTTTGGTTTATTTCATGTTTCAGTGGGAGGAAATTTTATTTTGTGAATTTACTTTGTATTTCAGAAATTCTCAACTCAGTTGTTACTTATTTCTTTATTTATTCAGTTGTTTACTGGGATTGTCTGACTGGATAATGTTACCCATTTTCAGTGGGGGCCAGAGAGAAAAGCTCTGCAAAATATAAGAACAGAGGGTACATATACATAGGTGGCAACTGACATCATATGACAATTAACTGTAAATACATAGATAAATACAAATATTAACACACATGACATTGAAAATGATATACATATCATCACTAAAACAAGAAAAATACAGTTTCATGCAGCATTGAAATGTGTTACATATTGTGAGTGAGTTTAGATAGTTACAAATTACTTATTTATATAGAAGAACATATTAGAGTAGAACTTTTAATAGTGGATACAGTGGAAGAGACGAAGGTAGAAGAGAGTAAAAAATGATTGTTCGTTAGAGGTGATAAGTAGAATAGATATGAGAGAAAGCTGAACTAAAAATGTTATTTATTTTTATTTTATATAAAATAAAATAAAAATAAATTAAATAAAAAACTACAATAGATGTGAGACACAGGTGAAATAAAAATCAAAGAGTAAGACAAATAAAACAAGGGGAAAGAAAGGCAGATTATATAGAGGTATTAGAGGAGGAAGAACTACATTTTTTAGCCAGGAGAACAGCATGTACAAAGCCAAAAGTTTGAGTGGAATTTTTTAGTTGTGGCTTAAATAGATGAATGTTATATATTGCTTTTATTGGTGCAAGGGTAGTATTCCAGACTTTTGGTACACAGTTTGAGTACAGACTTTGCCTGCAGGTTTTGTCAGGATAATAGATGTTGAATAGATTTTTGTCAGTAAATTGAAGATGATGATTTGGGGGGGTAGTTGGTGAATTGGGGAGGAAGTGGGATTACATATTATTTTATGTGTTAAAAGAAGTTGGGTATAATTTAGCTGGTGGGATAATTCTAGCCAATTTATGGTTGCTGGGGCAAAGCAGAGATGTGTTCTGTGACTTGTATTCACTGCAGATCTAGCAACCTTGTTTTAACACTGTACTAGTTTAGATTTCAGAATGACCTGAAAGTTTTTCAAGTTGGGAGAACCATATAATACAGAGGGGAGTAGGTATATAGTGGCAAAAGTGACTCTGGTAGATGCGGTAAGGAATTTTTGGCTCTATATAGCATTCCTAGTTTTTGTGAGTTTTTTTTTATATACTGTTCTGTACGTGGAGATCATATCTGATGTCATCTCTTGTAACGGATTTATTACTTAGTATTCTGTAATTCAATAGCTTCTGCTTCATTAAGAAGAATCAGAACCAAGAAGCATAGCAACAGTTTAAATTTCATGTGCAACACCAAAGAAGAGAAGCATATGCAAACAAAAAAAGAAGCTCATTTTCTAAGTTTAGATAATGACATATAATTTTCTTCTCTGTACAGTTGTTCTTGTGATTATAAGTATTTAACCCCATTCCTCTAGCCATGACACCCATAAGGCACCTGACCAGTCTGTCTCCTCCCACACATACTTTGTTTATAATATGTTTAATATTTGACAGCTGGATGGTGGGTTGATCCTGCATGAACCCTTTTCAGATCTGACCCTTCCACAAAGTAAAAAAATCCGGTTTATACAAGGAAGGTGCACATTTTTCAACAATAGCTATAAACTGGAAACTAAAAAAAAAAAAAAATCACAGCAGTTGAAAGTTCTACCATCATAGCAACAATTTCCTCCAAAGGAAGGTACTTCCTTCTGCTGTGTGGCTCCAGTCTATGGAGGTTGCATTGTGCTCCTTAGCTCTACTTTATCTGCCTCCATAGAACAACTGTTTCATGCAGCGTAAGACTTATAAAGAGAGTATGCTTGTCTTGCATTACTATCACAATCCCAGAACCAAGTGAGGTACTCAACATGTCTCCTCACCCCTACCCTGAAAAAAGATAGCCATCAGTATACACATCTAATGTTCGATTGAGGGGAAAATAAAAAAATCATCACCGAAATACATTCCAATGTGTTTCTAGTAGCAGTACAGTGTCCACTAGCAAACCTCTGTAAACACTTCTGAGGTCTGATGGTGAGTAAGGTTAAAGAAATAATGCCCATCCTGTCCCCAACCTTCCCACAAGCTATATATAAACCTTCTATCATGTTTCTGGGGTATGGTTATCTATATATAAACCTTCTGTCATGATTCTGAGGTACGGTTATCTATATATAAACCTTCTGTCATGTTTCTGAGGTATGGTTATCTATATATAAACCTTCTCTCATGTTTCTGAGGTATGGTTATCTATATATAAACCTTCTGTCATGTTTCTGAGGTACGGTTATCTATATATAAACCTTCTGTCATGTTTCTGAGGTACGGTTATCTATATATAAACCTTCTGTCATGTTTCTGAGGTATGGTTATGAAGAAGGATAATAGAATAATGATCAATACTGTGTGTGTCCCTACACAAGCTACACTGACATTTTTACACATTTCTGAGCAGGGCTGATTTTAGACTAGGTAGGGAAGAGGTTAGAGGTCGAACATGAGAGATGCCCACTAAGCCTGTGTCAAAATCATCTTATGTAAAGCAAAAAACCACACAAGGCAGCCAAATGGACCACTTAGGCAATAACTAATATCTACAAGAAAAAAAGGTCCAAAACATCTCAAATATCAAAGCTCTTTATTTCAAATGCAAAGCTTTCGAGCCATGCAGACTCTTTCTCATTGTGAGTTAAAAACAATTAAAAATATTGTTTCTTTTATAACATAAGCCAGCCTATCAATTATCTCATTTAATGGCCAGCTGTAATTGCTATTTTATTAGATGGTCACTGAGTGTGTATGGCTTGAAAGCTATGCATTTGGAATAAAGAGCTTTGATATATAAGACGTTTTGGACTTCTTTTCCCTTTTCAAAATCATCTTACAACTATCCTACAAGTAATCAATGACTCATTGGTCATGTGTTTTTAGTGCAAGGATGTTATAGTGTGGAGCATTTCACTGCAATATATCGTATTATGCAAGCTGGTGGTCCATTTTCACCTTTTCTCTACTATGGTGTGACCATAAAGTTGGTGTATATAATTTCTGAGCTGTTGGGTCTTGGCCCTCCCATCAGAGGGTACTAGAAGGATTGCCTCAATGCAAAATAAAATAGTTTTCTCTTTTTATTAGTTTTCAACTTACTGTTTTTCAAAATACATTTTGGTAAATGGTGAGCTGCAAAAGGTATCTACAGTGGCTCGTAGGTAGACCCCCCTTTCACAGCTGGGGGTATTGAGATCACCAGGTCTTCAGAAACTCTCATGATCTAGATGTTATATGATGCATTTATATCTTCTTTTTGAAAGATAATTACAATTATAACTGCTGCTGATATGCATACCTATACTAACATTTCCCAGTCGAGCCAGGTCTATCATAAGATGCACTGATATTATTTTTTGATACACACACACACACACACACACACACACACACACACACACACACACACACACACACACACACTGCTTGCTTCCTTCCATTCATCCAATCATTCATCCAGCCAGTGCTGGTGAGTCTCATCTAACTCCTACAGTGACCCACTGAACAGCAGATGCCAACCAAAGAGGTTGCTGGGCAAGCAGGAAACAGAAGTAGATTGTCAATTCTTTTTTCCATATCATACATACACACACTGCACAAACACACACACACACACACACACACACACACACACACACACACACACACACACACACACACATTTATAGAAAATTTGGAATTGCCAATCCACCTACGGCATGTCTTTGAGATGTGAGAGAAAACTAAAGTACTCAGAGAAAAACTCATGTGAACACAGGTAGAACATGCAGATTCCACAGAGAACACAACCAAGCCAAAAACTGAACCACAGGACCTCTTGCTGTGAGGTGACAACTATAGCTCTGTGCCACTCTGCAGCGTTACTTACAGACAGACTAAACAAATGCCATTTTACCTATGGCGGGACTTTGTAGCATTATAGAAAATCAGATCACCTGGAGAAAACTGACTTGGTTGTAATGGAAAGTGAAATAAATCATGGCCAGCTTGTTACACTTAGAATTACTGCAACAGCTCCAATACCCATCCACATCCACATACACACACAAGACACAACACTAATCATTTTACCCAAATTTCAACAAATACAATACATCGTGCAACACCAATCCTGACATGTCAGACCAATGACTGTATAACCGTGTTCAAACAGCAGCAATATCCAGCAATTTTAGCCACTTTTCTGTTGCATTCACTACAGATATGCAGTTGTGGTAAAAATAGCCACAGTAATGTATTTTGCATTTGTCTGGCAAAAACACAGTAGCTGCAGTAAAGTATTCTAGTATATGTCACATAAATACATACTACTCCTGTAAAGCCAGATTATACATTGTTTAAATTGAGCAAACAACATCAGAATCAGTCACTTTCATTCACAGACAGCCCCATGCCAAGTTCCTATATTCATCTTTTTGACTGAGTGCATCCCAAATGTCTAATGTTGTTGTGTCTTTTGGCATTTTCCCAGTTAGGGGTTGCCACAGCAGAACTCCGGTCCGCTAATGTTTGGTAGTGGATTTTTACGTGCCGAGTTACCAGCCCTGATGCACAACCTTCAACGAAGGCATGCCCATTCACTCATGCCTCCACACAGAAGACGCTCTAGCTGAGAATCTAACATGACATCTTGCTGTGAGGCGACAACGCTACCGCAGCACCTCTACCGCTATCCCAAATGTCTAATCATGATTCCAAAATAATGGACAGAGTAATATATTCATCTTTGTGTCTCAAAAAGAAAAGTGTTCCAGCTTGCTTGATTCAACTATATATATTAATCTTAGACAACCAGAATAAGCTAGAATAATGGCTGTTTAACTAGAGCAAATAACATCAAGGTCAGTCAAATTTCATCTGCAGATATTCTCCCATACTAAGTCATTATAGTAACTTGTTCATTATATACACCTCAGATGTCTGAGTATAAGAAACAATGACCACAGTAATTTATTTCAGCCTTATGTCACACAAAACATAGTAACTAGCCACAGTAATATATTCCAATTTGCTTCTTAAAATACACATTAATTGTACAAAGTGAGAAAGAAATTATTGTTTAACTTACGTGAAGAACAGCAGCATCAGTCATTTTAACTACAGACAGTACCATGCCCTGCAATTATAGCCACTTTGTTTAAGTGTGAACACTTCTGATGTCTAATTGTAATCAAAATAAATAAGAAAATGGTCACAATAATTTGTTTCAACTCAGTTTCACACAAACCCACATTCAGCAGCCACATTAAAGAATTCAGTTATTTCACACAAATACACTGCCATACTAATACTAATTTAAACAAATGACAGTGGGGACCATCTGAGTGCACACAAATTATTATCACTCAGATGACTATATGTACCCTAGATGTTTGGATGTCACAAAATAAAAAAAACACTAATAATGGTCTTGCATACAGACTTTCTGCTCAGTCTAATCCATAATAAAGATAATGATACAGAATTCCTTATCTAGATCATGGTCTGGACCAAGCAGAATGAGCAGGGATGCTATGGCAGCAGCATTTGTTCCTTGTGGAAAATAAATGCATATCCACAGAAGTACCTTACCAAGAGGATCACTGGCCTCAAACAGATGCCCTATGCAGCTCGACTGAAGAAACTCCAACTGTACTCGGTTGCATACCGCCTACTCAGAGGTGACCTCTGCCTCACATACAAGGCCATGTTCAACCCATAATTGATGGACATGCTCCATCTAAAGAAAACCTTATCCCCTCGAGCCACACACTCTAGGGATCTAAACCTCACCACAACAATAAATAGGATGTGCTGTAGGGATAGATTCCTGTCCCAGAGACTTCCCATGCTTTGGAACAAGATTCCAATCTACATTAGGCAGAGCTCCTCGCTAACACTCTTCAACAGAAACCTTGACGAGTGGATGGAAAACAGAAAGTTTACCCCAAAGATCACTTCAGTGGCTCTGCTGGACAGAGGCACAGGGAACTAATCTAAGGGGGCGGCGAAAGCCAACACATTCTGGCTAGGAGTATAAATGCCTTCGGGCAGATAGCCTAGTACCTACCTACGAACCTATGCAGGAAAAGTACCTCTGACACCTATACCCAAGAAGGACCATCCTTTTAGAAGTATGATGCAGGTAAGGCAGCACATAAGATGAAAAAGTAAAACAATATAAGGGCTGTGACTTGACTGGGACCAGTTGTAATAATTTCTTCTTCAGATGGCAATATAACTTTCTTAGAAACTCAAGATAATTTGACATACTTTCACTAAAAGTGCTCCTGCCACATGGAACAGTATTCTAGAACCTTTAAAGAAAATTCAAAACGTCACTAAAAGAGCTTCCTATTAAACACAATACTTGATCTTCATAATACCAATTACTGCGCATTAGATTTAAAATCTGTTTTTGTATTTTTCACTTGTACTATAATCGGGCTTTGTAACTTCCACTTCCTTTTCTTTTTAATTCTAATTAAGTTTCACACAGATAAAAAACTACTAGAATTCTAAACACAGACCTTTGTGTGCTTCAATTTCTTTAATCAGCATCTCAGCTTCTTTATGGATTCTGTCCTCTATAGTTGTCTTTCCCATTCCAAAATCTCGTAGTGTTGATAAAGCAAACCTTCTCATCGTTTTCCACTCGTCACCATGGCTTGAAATCAAACCTAGTAATCATAATGACAAAATGTCTTATTATGTAACGTCAGTTGCATTTTCAGAAAAACATCACAAATTCAAACATCTTCTTACTGTGTGGTTTATTTCCTAAAAGAATCAAGCCCTGTCTAAGGCTATCAGCCATAATAGTTCTTTATAATACCAGGGGAATGACTCATAATAGTGAAATGAAATGCAGTTTTAAAGTATGTAAGAGTCTAAGCAAGTATATCTATCTATCTATATATCTATCTATCTATATATATATATATATATTTATATATATATATATATATATATATATATATATATATATATATATATATATATATATATATATATATATATATATATATATATATATATATTTCCAGTTATACACATTCTAAATGTAATAGGAGTAAAGTAATTCCACATTCCTAAATATATCTTAAAATAATGTGTTCACCCTCATACAAAAGCATGGAATTATTCAGCTTTCCCACGAAATGTCGCAACCATTTCAGAACTCATTAAAGCCTTTCAGTATTGCCAAATCAAAACAGAAAATAATACCTGATGCAGACACATTTCACTAAATCTCATATCTTTTCTGCGTGCCTAGGAATGTTAAAGTGAGCATTTTAAAAGAATTTTCCAGGAATGAATCAAGACTATAAACACATTCAGAGCAATCCCTTAAATGATCAATGTTTTCAAAAAATTACTAAAAAAAGCAAATGATTATTTGTGTCTGTATAAACTGTAAATGATCGCAAAGGGGACAAAGACATTGATACAAGAGCTATACTACCTGCCATTACCTGAATGAATGTTTTATGTATTGTTTCCTAATAAATATTTGTGGAATGTAACTGCAAAATGTAAAATGTACACATCAGAGAGTTTGTATGTACTGGGAGAAACAATGGTTATTGTATTGCTCTGAAAAGCAAAAAGGATGTTTGGCTTTAATGCTAGAAAAGGGTGAAGAACCAGATTTGTGAGGGAGGAACTGACTACAAAAAATAGCTGTTAAATTGGAATCATTAAGACTCTGAGCCAGTGTGTATTTTATAAGTATAAACCAGTGTAGGAAGTGCTTCATTTGCATCAGAAAGTATTTCATGAGGAACTTTGGAACACTGTGTGGTGTTACTGCTGCCATTTTGATAAAGCAGACTATAACGTTTACGTTTTTTTAGTGAAGAAAAGAATGGATAACAGCTCAAAAAGCTACAGAGATTGAATCACTATTCCAGTGATGCATAGCAAATGCACAGCTTCAGTTTTTCTTTTTGCAAAATTAATAATATCATACAGATTTCTAGTGATTATAAATTGACCTGTAATCATACTGTACACACTAAAAGACATTTTCCCCAAGTGGAAAGATGATGGCTATCCTGGGTGGTGGGTTTGTATTTCCTAAATCATATGCAGCCTCTGCTTAACAAGTATTACTTGATAATGATTTTAAAAACTGTGATGATTAATAGTGACAGAGGTTTGTTTTTGTATAACAGATTATTACTCAGTGTGAGTTCTACACCATTTATTTTTAGAAGAATAATGGAAAACATATTCTAGGATTTAAATGCAGTTGTGTACTTGGATGACTTGCTGATTACTTGAAAAACAGAAAGTGAGTATCTCAATTGCTTACATAAAGTATTACAGTAATCACAAGACTGGAGACTGAGAGTTCAGAAATCAAAATGCGTTTGATAAATCACAGATGAAATACTTGAGAACATGTTTTGTACAAAAAGAGGTACATCTTCCAAAAGAAGGTGAAAACTATTCCTGTGATTTCCCCCACCACATGCATAAAACAGCTACAGGTATTTCTTGGCTTATTAGTAATTATGGAGAGTTAATGTTCCCTTATATACATTGCAGAAAAATAATTTATCATAGTAGTGGAAATTACTTAAACAAAATGCTTTCAGACAGTGTGAAGAAATACGGACTTGTGACAAGATGCTGGTGCTCCCTAAGCAGGAGTTACAAATATCACTTGTGATACCACAGCAAATGGTGTAGGTGTAGTTATTCAACATATAATGCCTTCAAGAGATTAAAGACAAATTACATATGCATCAATAATCCCTTCTTTAATTATACACCCTCCCCTAGATTCAGCAAACGTCTGTGCAGGAATAACTTATTCCCGCAGGGAAGGGACTGTTCCTGTGCAAAACAGCAGCTCACTATGCATATGTATAAAGGTGCGCTGCCATGCTGTAATATGTACATGGGGATATGTACGAGCGCAGGTGGCATGTTTGAGAGCAGTGCTGTCACAATACACATGCCCCCTGCACACCAGAATTGCCGTACGGCAATTTAAAAAGAGTGAGATCGCTCATTACACCTCTTAACCCATTACAGTAAGAAATCTATACAAAGCCATAAGGGACAACTGCTAAACATTGCTATTACAAACTTGGAAAGTTGATAGAATAACAGGTTTTGCATTAGCGTGAATATTGTAAAGGGTATGAAGTCAAAAAGCGCACCTCTCAACCCGTTAGAGTAAGAAATCTGGACAAAGCCATAAGGGACAACTGTGAAATATTGCTATTACAAACTTAGAAAGGTTTTGCATTAGCATACATTTTCTGAAGGGTATGAAGTATAAAATGCAAATGTCTGTCATTAATGTCAGACTTCAATCTGTAATGATGTCCCAGAGAGCCACAAGTTTATGAAAAGTGGACCAAGAATATTAGGCAAAAATCCGGACATACTGTGAAAAGTTATCTGTCATCAACATTTGCAAAGCACAGCCCCCAACAAATTATTATTTTTTTTCACATCTGCAATAAAGTTTAAGCATAGCTGTGCAGGTGTCCCTGTTGCTTAGTTATGCTTAGCCCATCTTAAATGGTAAGAGAAGTTAAATAGCAATAGACATCCAACATAAACAGAAGTGCAATAGTGCAGCAGTTAGAGCATGTAGTTATTCATGGTTTGAGCCTCACTAAAGCCCTTTCCATATTGTATGAGAAATCATTACAATTTTAATTTATTCGTATATTTATGTAGGAAGTAACTTATATTTCTCAACCAGAGTAGTGCATTAGGCCCAGATGTGAGCTGTCAGTGTAATAAAGTTGTGAAACCCCCATATAAACACAAGTGCCCCATACAGTATAGTCACACAAGAATAAATGTAATAAAAGCACATTGGAGGATGTCAGGGAAGGTAAACAAATTTATAATATGTCAAGAATGATGGATCAATCCCATACAGGTGGCAGTCCATAAAATAAAACATAAGCAATGCTAACCATTGCACAGCTATGCTGACCAGGTGTAAGCACTGTTTAAATATGAATGCTAACAATGAGTAGCCAGCTAAATGTATTTGCCCATCACTAAGCAGCGCTGAACCTGCCCTTTTAAGCACTGCCAACCTTAGCTAAGCAGGTGTGCCCATAGGTTAGCTTAGCTCAGCATATTCAAAACTGTCCAATCACGGCAAAGTGTGGGAACTCAGTCATATTTAAATTAGCAGGCAGGAATACAGCCCATAACTGGTTTTAGCTCACTATTGTAGGCAGCATGGCTGGTGTAGGAGAATGCATGCACTTTCAAGCACAGTGCTAAGGCATATAGGCATCCAAGGTCATGGTAGGATTCCTTGTACAAAATCATGACGTGAGACTGCTGCAGGACCAGTACCAGGCTTCCAATACAAAGCTGAAGCCTGAGAAAGTCTTGCCTGTGATCTCACTAGTGCCACTGGTATCACTCAGACTGGTGAGCAGGTCCAGCACCACTATGCCGACTTGAAGCAGAGGAAGAGGGAGCTCTTGGAACAGTGGGTCCAAGAAGCATGACAGAGGGGTGATGTCCCAGCAGTGTGTAAGTATTCATAGCAATAACTGTTGATCAAAGTCCATCCTGTGTATGTGATGGATAGGTATGCATAAATGTTTCTCCATCTTCATTACAGCTCCAGCTGAATGGGTTGCGAACCAGGAAGCCCATGCCAGCAAGTTGCAAAGGCTGCTTTGCGAGGCTGGTGATTAACAATCTAGCTTGTAGTATTCATACTAAATAAATATAAAGGAGTAGAATGTCACCTGGCATTATTAAAAATAGGTATGGTTTATACTGAATAAAGCAGACAATATTACAGTAATAGTCTAATATAGGTCATATATTAATAAAAATGTAAGTGCCTGTCAATAAAATTCAAAACCCTGGAATGGTTGTCTTTACTCTGGTACAGTATGATTTGAAACATGTACAGGTTATGCATAGCAACTATAGCTTTGAAAGCATTAAACAATCATCTGTCTCATCTGACAAAGTTAGTGCCCCTATAACACACAAGATTAACCGATATTACAAATGTCATGCACCAAGATCTGATATCTGCATAGTAATGTTGTGTTAACCACGGTTTTCCACACTGTGCTATGTGAAAAGAAATGTATAGGAATGTATGTATAAGAATGTTGTAATTACAAGGTCATATTGTACAACAAAGAGAGAATGAGAAAGAAGAAATCATTCAAGGTGAACACAGCAGTTTCTCAATAGCTCCTTCTGATGAAAAATGCACTTGTTATATTTTTAGCAGAAACAGCCACTGTTCGAATCCCAGGAGTGGTAGTAAGCTGTGTGCATAATTTCAACTAGGATTTTGTGAAAATGTGTAGAAACAGTCAGGTATCATTAACAAACATTCCCTCCATAGATCTTCCAGGTAAGAGAAGGTAGCTATAAGAAGGTTGTAGTTGTACTGTGTCCAACACCCATAGTCCAACCCCAAGGCTGCAAATAACAGCAAGATAAGTACTTACATCAAGTAGTCTCCCCTAAGAAATGTTCAAAAGTGTCATGCTGTCACAGCTACTGGTCCCTGTAACAACAACCAGGATGACTGATAGAAATCAAAGCAGAGTGTGTCAGTAGCACACACACACACACACACACACACACACACACACACACACACACACACACACACACACACACACACACACACACACACACATACACACACACACGCACGCGCATGCACACAGTATGAGTGCACATATGTGACCCTGACTATGTGAATATAGGTAGAAACAGTCATGTAGTATTAACAAACATTCCCTCCACAGGTCTACCAGGTAAGAGAAAGTATAAAGTAGCTATAAGAAGGCTGTAATTATACTGTGTACAAACATACCACTGCCCAACCCAAGGCCATAGTTGTTGTAATAATAACTGCAGAGTAATGAGTAGAGCAATGATCATTAAAGCTGTGACCACTGCAAGAATCTACATTTGTTAACTGACATATCACTCTCTCTCCCCCACCTTATATTCACCAATAATCTAAACACATAAATGAATGGGTATGTTTTCCACCAAACCTACTGTTGGGACATGTGCCCTGTTGTTCTACAAACATTGAACATTGGTGGCCTGTTGCTGTCAGTGTAACCTGCATGCCACTGTAATGCCCACTGGGGTTCCATATATGTATGTGTTCTGTTTGCTATGCAAGTATTCCATATCTGTTACTCTGGGTTAATGGGAATACTCATGCATGCTGTTATAACTAATCCTGGAATGTGTTTACCATTACTAACCAACATATGTTCTAAAAC